>NW_003303571.1:78751-82838 GCF_000142945.1 Phytophthora infestans T30-4 | reverse complement strand
AGAGGCCAGAAACGACTTCAATTGGAGAACGAGTTCGCCTAGCTTTCGTTGAAGTTTTTGGCGACCCGATTTACGGTCCCTTCGGCGCTCCCTTTTGGAATAGACGGCCGGGGAACTTCAACAGTTTGGGGAGCCCTAATTTTTGAGAGGGATTTTTCCCCCAAGAGCCCGACGTGAAAGCGCGGGTCGCGGTCGGAGACGATGGATTCGGGAAGGCCACGATGGCGGAAGACCGCATTGATAAAGTGCACTACGGTATCTGCCGCCGTGACCGAATCCGACACCGAAATAAAGTGGACCATCTTGCTGAAGCGGTCGACGAACACCAAAACACCTGAACGTCCTTTAGCATCGGGTGGGAGCCCGAAGATGAAGTCCATCGACACCTAGCACCAGGCCTCGGTGGTCCCTGGTAGAGGTCGCAGGGGAGCCTGCGACGACGAAGCAGGTTTCACGCGCTGACAGATCTTGCAGGTGCGCACCCACTTACGTGCCCCTTTACACAGATGACGTCAATAAAAGTCGCGTGATACAGCGGCTAACGTCTTCTCGCGACCGAGATGAGCATACAGCGGGGCACCATGAAACTCATGGTTCGAGATGTGGGTAATGGCGCATAGTGCAGGCGTCGACGTGGTACTCGGGACCGACTTTATGATCCCAGCCGGGATCCGGTTGGACCTGTTCCACGGCGCGGCGCAATTACCGCACGAAGTCCAAATCCCGCTGATAAAGACCAAGAACATGATCGACAGCGAAGAATACGGCTCCCATGTTAACGCCGGGCCACCCGAGCGTTTGGACATTCAAGCGCACGAGTGGCGAGAATACCGACTAGCGAAGCGCCACGTCGGTCTGGAGGAACACGTACTGTGGGTTCGTCGAACGAACAAGCTAATCCCGGCAGTGACGAGGTTTCGACGTGAACGGCCTCAGAGCATTCGACTGACCAACGTGTCTGATCGAACTATGTACCTACCAGCACACGACTCGATCGCAATGTGGATTCCAGATGGGGATTTGCCGTGAGGTGACGGCTATGTGCGTCTGGAGTCCAAGAAGTACCAAGACTGGCAAGTATTGGCCTACGAAGGTTGTAGAGACCGCGAGCTCTTTCAGCGTGAATGTGAAATCTACGAACAATGGCTTGCAACTCAGCCTTCGGCATTTGATCGACCGAACTATCCAGAACCCAGTGGGGTGCTAGCACGACCTCTAGAAGACTCGCTATTGGATTCAAGTGATCGACTGACGTGTGCAGAGCGCTGGGCACTGATCCTGGAAGAACGTGAACGAGTGGAAGCCTGTCTGGCGTCTGGGGTGACAGCCGGGGATTCGACCGACGGTCAGCCTTTCGCAGAACCTTTGGACACGTACACGACAACCCATGGCGGAGGCAATAACGCGAACGAATCCTCGGTAGTGCGTACACACGGACTACTGAGGCCGGTAAACGTGGTACATACGCCAACGAGTGTTAGTGTCCAGTCAGGGGTGACCACGGAAGCGAGAAGCAACGGCACTGGATTGAATGGAGTCACCCGTTTTGACGAAGCTGTCCCGGCCTTGTGTGTCACCAAATCTGCGAACGGGCCATCGGTGGTTGATCCAGAGGATGCAGGCATCGCGCAGAAGGTGTTGAGTACGGCACCGAGTATTCATTGCAAGATTGGTGCGGATTCCGAAATGTCAAGACAGCGGCAGAACGAGGAGCGGAACAAAAGTCAACAACCCAATATGTCGGCGGCCCACGCATTCAATATTGCGAACGACGACTCGGCAGATGGCCCAGAGAGGGGAAACCAGGATGGGAAGGAGATGGACCAAGTACCGACTGTTGAAAGCAAAAACACCGTTTGAAACGGCGATCATCACCCTGAAATGCACAATAGCATCTCTCGGTGCGGGGCGACGCAGCTATGGCGCCAACTAAGGCGAGCGGGTGCGAGGTCGCGTAGCCGCAGCAAACCCGCGCTGGGAGCTCGCGAAGCACGACCGCGCGGTATATGCGGAGGCGTGCCCAGCGCAGCGAGCTGCGCATTGCACTTTCTAGGTGAGAGAATCTTTTAATCGCGAGCGAAGCGAGACCCAAGCGCGGCTGGTAACGAACGACCTCATACATTATATTATGCCTTTCAACAGGAGAGCCGGGAAGCTCTCCCCTCCCGCCTGCTCTTACAAATGCCAAGTCAAAACAAATCTTGGTGCTATCCTACAAAATGTGGTGTTCTGGATGCTTGTCTTCCATGCATCGTGCCAAAAAGTATAGTAAGACACCTGGCCTCAGCTCAGAGCAGCAGCATGAACGGTTGGTTGTCGAGTAGCTCCAGCGGCCGCTTTCTTATTGGTTACTAAGTAATACAATAGGGTTATGATAAGTAAATTTTTGATTTCAAAATGACAAAATATGTTACTCTGGACTAAATCTACCGAAATAAGTTATTGACGGGGGAGTCGTGCGGCTCGAAATACATAATGGTATGGCATAATATGGCAATTATTGCTTATTACAATATATTTTTAGGAAACCCTGATCCTGAGTGCTCTCGGACTCGGCATCGTCTTCACTGTCCGAGTTGAACTCGCGTTCTACGAACCGAGGGTTCGGACGGTTGTCTGAAGACGAGGCGACGGACTGCGGCGCCTGCTTGCGCGCTTGTCCGCTGCCGCGTCACCCGAGAACCGATCGCCTCGGAGGCCACCTGAGTAGCCTCCTTGAGTGCAGAGCCTTTGCCGTGAGGCTTAGTGCTCTTGGCCTGCGCCTTACCGGCTGCAGCCTTGGAGCGTGTCTTAGCACCGCTCTTAGCAGTGCCACGAGGCATGTTAACGGTCGAAGTGGAGACCTTGACGAAGAGCGCACAGGTTGCTGCTCGAGGCTCTAACTGTAAAGTGAGCCTCCGCCGCGCTCGCGCGGCCGAGTCGATGGTTTTCGACTTTGAGAATGAGAGTTTGTGACGAACATCTCTTCATTCTGATTGGTCGGTAAACCGAACCTAAGTGGGGGAGGATGTAACGGGGTACGTAGCACTAAGTGTACCCTGGTTACATGAAGTGTGACACTTCACACTTCAGGAGTATGACATGTCATACTCCGGGATATTTGGTACAAGGTACCAAGGTCATTCAAAACCAACCATTGGTTAAATGACATTGCATTTCTATAGGTAACTGATAGTTTGTATTAACCACAAACTTAACCTACCTATAAATATACTCAGTTTACAATCTACCTTATTTAGGTCACTTCGCTCTCTTTAATTAAAGAGGGGACCAGTGAACTGCCGTTCACTGAGAGTTTGTATACTCTCGGAAGATAACTTCCTCTAGCGCAAGGTGCTGTGTGACCCCGTCACAGCAAAGACCTTTGGGTTGGCCATGAGCTGCAGCACAGCATCGCCTAAAAACGTGAATTGCACGGCTATTACAAAACCAGCGCTTGCACCAGCCGTACCTGCTACCAGCATGCTGGCCATTAAAACCGGGTCCTGCAACGCCTGCACGTAGTATGAGCCTTGGTTCATGGCGGTCATCAGTGACGGCCCAAAGTGAACGCTCGAAAGTTATTCCAGAATCTCGGCATCTTCGTCACTGGCTCCAGCAGAGCTCTGAACCTCCAACACCTCTTCTTCATCAGATGCAGGCGGCGAACTAAGTCTGTGATAGCTTCCAAGGCGCTCTGTTCTTCTTCACGCTGCTTTGATAGTTCAAGCGCCTCCAGAAAACACTTCAAGGTATTGACGGAATCCTCCTCTTCTGCATGAAAAAGTAGCAGCTCTGGATTTTCGCCAACCTCCATCAACGCATCACAATAAGCTGCCCATCTTCTCTATCACCTGTGTCCTTTTGCTTTGACTGTAAGAAGTCAATTAACTTCTGATAAAACCCTCGCAGCTCGTGGTCACCCAATTGAGATTCGAGGACGTCTGGGTTCAAACTCATGTCTCGTAACACCGACACTATCTTCTCGTTTTGCTACATCAACTCGCGCATCGTGTCGTCATGCAAAATAGCGTTTACTACCTGTGCGTCGAGGCCACCATGCGTGCGGAGACAATGCGACTGGAGATTACTTGCTAGCTGATACACC
>NW_003303571.1:74197-77238 GCF_000142945.1 Phytophthora infestans T30-4 | reverse complement strand
CCGATGTCTCAGGTAGTCAAGCTCAATATTTCCAAGCCACAGAACAGCACTTAGCACTTTAAAAATTGCCTTCTGCTCGTCTGGGGATACGTTCAGCTCATCTAGCCCATCAATAATCTGCTGCCATCTTTCCACATCCTTTTTCCACGTTTCCTCTTTGCTCATTTGCTCTGCCAGCTTGTGGTCGCTGCGACCGAGATAAGTAAACGCGAAGCACTTTACACCATCGAAATGCAACTCCTTCGCTAGCAACCGCATAAAGGAAAAGGCGTTGACACCGGCCACCATCGCGTACAGTACGCGAAAGTTCAATTCATTCTGGTCTCCAGCTTCACGACCTCTTTCACTTGTAACGCGGGATTTTTCAAGTAAAAATGGCGATATGTGACAGCCACAGATCTGAAACTCCAAAGGATGAAACCCCAAAGGCAACTTGCAGAGTTGCCACTTTTCCAAACCTTGACGAATTAAGGCACATCGACGTGGTAGCATTTCCAAACGCTTCCATAATAATAGTGAAGTCCAAACTGTGCTCAGCTTCTTCGCCACATGTGGATTCTTAAGATACATTCGCAATTGTTCTTCATCCTCAAGATGCTACAACTTGTCGTAAAACCCAAAGAAAAGGTTGGCCACGTGCACCTGGGGGAGACGCTTACTTCGACTCACTGATGCCATTTCTTCCCAGCGCTCAGGATGCAAATCCAGCAGCACGATTTCGTATTTCTCCACACCTTTAGCTTCGAGGAGAGCGATCGATCGTGCTTTCTCTGTTCTCATCTGAACGGTACTTTTAGTGGAGCTAGTAAACAGCTTGATCTTGGGCTGGCGACCCTTCGAACCCTCAGAAAGAGCTGGTTGCGCCACAAGTACCGGGTACTTCAACAAGTCCTTGGCAAGTTCTGTCTTGCTACTCTCGCCGCAAAGAAAAAAGGGATTGCCCGCGACCCTCAGCCATAGTACGGTTGTTCAGTGAAGTTTTAAAGAGCAAAGTGGGGTTGGCAAAGGTGTGTAATTCTATTGAAGGCGACAAACTTCCGCAATGATCGACCTTTTCGTTGTTCTAGCGCACAGGGTGTCGTTAGGAAGAGATACGATTATGAAATTGCCATCAACCTTGAAAAAATAAATGTGACTCACAACATTTTTCGATGCTTGAAGGTGGATATTTTGTTTGTTTGCTTTCCAATACATTTTAATCCATGGGCTGAGTTTGAACACCCGGAAAGCAGAAGTAAATGGTTTTCGTCCACTTTTATTTTTCTTACGTTAATCTGCTGTGCTGAGATCTCGACTGCTAGGACTCCAACCAGCTTTTCTTGGTGTGTGAAGAAAATAAAGGTACTAGCTGGTGTTATTGAAGCAAAATATGTGCCCAAAGCCTGCAAAGGTTGGTCATGGATCCACTTGGCGCTGTTCGAACGAGCCATTTTGAGAATTCGTGGTCACTCATGCAAACTAATTGAGCTTCGACTGCAGCTTTCCGAAATGCTTCGCGTTTAATGTGACGAAAGAAATGCCAAACGCCCGGGATCATTGTATTTCGAGCTTTACTGGTACATGCAGACCCCGTTTTGCTGTCACGGTGGAGACTTCTTCTTTGATCACTATCCACCAGTGGTAATCCACAAAAAAAACATGTATGGAATGGAATTTTCAGCTGATTGGGGCAGTTTGCTGCTTGATGGCGACCGAGATATCTATAACAATAATTCTTTCTCAGTGGACATTGAGAAGACGAATGGATAATCGTAGATGTCTTGTTTGTAATCCAACACACGCGACAAAACTGATCAGTGTCATAGAACAAGAACTGATTTAACACATTGTAGATAATTGCGTCATCTCGTTGATCTGACCTTGCGTCAACAGAATGCGTAGGAGCTGATTTTCGATTAGAAGGCGCTTCTACTGATGAGGATGAATGTATTTCAATATCACTGCAGCGTTCACTGCATATATCGCACAGCAAATTGCTTTCATCAATCGTACACGGTAGCCCAACTCCATCCATCACGTTTTGCAGGTTCTGGCGGCGGCATCTTTGTCTGGAGCGTAAGGATTTGTCAAGTTCTTGAAGTTCGTGGAGTCCATGTTCCTCGGATTGATCATTACGTAATTCTGATAGCCGTTTAATGCATGTTTCACTATAAGAAACACAATATGCTGTGATGCAACGAGCCGGCATACCATCGCGTCCTGATCGACCCGTTTCTTGGGCGTAATCGATGAGATTGTGGGATAACCCGTAGTGAATGACTATACGCACGTTAGGATAATCCACACCGTGTCCCAAACCACTCGTAGCCACGATAAAAGATGTTTTGTCCGATTTCCACAGATCTAATTGGGTATGTCGTTCTTCTAAATTCAGGTCGCTATGATAGCGAGCTACGCTCTTGCCAGATCTTTCGGTGAGTAAATCAGTAATTTCATCGACTTCTCGCTTTGTCATCACGAATATAATACCCTTGTTAGGATGCTTCAATGATTCTCTGACTAAATCAACACACCGTTGTTGCATTTGTGTCACAGCTGCAACTTGCTCTACAGAATGGATAATATTGGGTCGTGTTGTTGGAAGTCGTAATGATACAAACGAAAATCCAAAGGTGGTGGCTAGATCGGTCTCCCACGACGGAGGTAATGTTGCAGTTAGTAAAACTTTCTGCACATCAAATACGGCTAGCATCGTCAGTGAAGTCATGCACCGTCTATAGTCAGCTGCAGTCAATGCAAGGTGAGCTTCATCGAAAAAAATACACTTCAGAATTTTTCGTTCTTGCAGAGTGCTAGCATACTGTTTAAATCGCGGGTGGGATAGATAATCAACGCCAACGAGTAAGAGCGGATACCAATCAGCGTGAGGATTCAAAGTCGGCCGGTACGACGCACATTTAATACCTGACTGGGTATACCTGCCACGGGTTCTCTTCGCATATAGAACGGTTTACCACGAGGGACTCGGAGACACGCCGTTCTTCAGTTTGTATGGGCGTGACCCAGTATTACCGATTGATTTGGCGTTCCTGAATACGGGC
>NW_003303571.1:70208-72785 GCF_000142945.1 Phytophthora infestans T30-4 | reverse complement strand
TAACGGCGCTAAAATATCAGATATTGCTGTGAAGCCCTTGGGCCCTGCAAGCAAGAGCATCTACACCTTTGCCAGTCCAAATCGGCGACAGTGTAAAGCAAAGCTGTGTGAAGTAACTTAAGTGACAAAGAAATTTTTAATTTTTATTTTCAAAAATTGACTTTAGAGCAATGGCGATTTAGTGCAGAGCTAACTGGTGGTCGGCATCAAAACAAGTTAAAAAAAGTCCATCCTGTTTTCGCCCTTTGCTTCTTCCTTCCGAGCACCATCGTACCCGGCACCCCCGCGTTAAAATTCCATTTTATGCTACCTCGGTCGTCGTCGACACGTGCAAAATGCAACTTAGGCCACACACTCGACACGCAGACAGAGCCGTCGCGACTGGGCGATGCTGGACGACTCCATGAGCATTGAGCGGAAGATACGCTCCTCGCTGTAGCCTGCCTTCTCCAGCATCGTGATGCGCTCCAGCGGCTTGAACCAGCGCACGCGTCTCCGCCGATGTCGTCCTGCGGTTTCCTGCCTGTCCCCCGCCTGTGTTTTCTCCCGCTGATGCTGCGCCGCGTTCACTGAAGTCCTCCACACACATTGCGGGGTTCGAGCCAGCCCCACCGCTGGACCACCGCGTCGAGGCACTGCGCTGCCGCCGATGCCCACGCCGAACTCGTAGACGGTGACGGTGGACCAGCGTACGCTCTTGGTCGCCATGGCTGCTGTGTATGTGGCTGTTGGACTGGGGCGAGGAAGGAATGGAGGAAAGACCCAGAGGGCGTCGGCTGTATGTCGTTCACGCGCCCCTCCCGGGTGGCCACTCACTCGCGCCGCTGCCATGCAAGCACCAGATTTGGTGAATCTGCTCCATCCACTTACAAACACTCAGTGGCTTGCCTTGCGTTGTTTTTCCCAGTCAGCGCTCAGTTCAACATCGTCCGCTTGCCCAGAAAACAGAGCGCCGGATGCAGCTGCTTGAAAACGCTGCAGAGCATAGCTTCCATGTATGGATCTGCGCTTGGTTAACAAGATGGCGCGCCACTGTGCGTTGTCAGTGGCGGCAGCTATTCGTAGCAAACCTATGGAGTACGGCACGTAAAGTTTTGCACTACACTTTGCATGACAGGCTTTTTCTAAAAAAATAAATTTCAAAAATTAAAAAAATTAATTACGGGACGTTCCACTTTGCTTTACACTGTCGCCGATTTGGACTGGCAAAGGTGTAGAACAAATGTGCATCGAATGGAGCCATACGCAACTTTATGCTTCCTATTCTTTAAATTGTACAGTCGCCAGTCCTCGTTAATTATCTGCTCAGCTCGCATAACAGCATTCAGCTGGGTTATCAAGTCTCCTGCTTTTTTTTCGTCATTTGATAATAGGTAGACAAGCACAAGAACCTGGACATCCCACGTCTCCCTCTTGTCTAAAGCTTGACGTACGATCATCTACGGTGCTTTCAGATAAGCTGCGCTGGGATTTTGTCGCTGCTGAACTCCACAGAGTCGTACAAGGTCGAACGATTCCTGATTTAACCCTTTCGGTAACAGATCCAGAATTTTCAGGTATCGAGGTTCTAATTTCTGCTCGAATTTTGGTTCACCTTCTCGTCCAATACTGTGCCCACTTCACGCCAGTCTTTTAGCAAACATCGCCGCAAGTCGTAGTTCTACTACGGCTAACAACGCAGAGCTTCCTTCATCATTCGAAACCTATCGATAAATGCAGCATCCGAAATAGAAAAAAAGCCCGTTGAGGTCACGAAACTTGGAGGCTACACGTTTGACTCTTCCATGGCCCGTCTTTCCTGTCAAACTGGTCGAAGGTCATGTGGGGCTTTGCCCTAAGGTACTGTACTGCTAAACACGATTTGTTCATTCTATCGGTTTGTAAAGGAGCTTACAAAGTTGATATACCGAATATATCATTTTCAACAGGAACGACACCACGACTCCAACACAGTCGACGCTCTTCTGTGTCTCCTCCGGCCACTGCTTGGAGCAGTGCTCCGTGCTTTCATAGCCAACCCCGCTACATTCCTAATCGTCCACTTAGCGCCCATTTAGCTGGTCGTTGGGATAACAGATAAGAGAGACCAAGCTTGCGTCCATCAAGGTGCTTTTGAAACGGTCTCTTCTTGACAAATTGATCAACTTTGGTATCTCTTCACCTGCAAATTCTCCACAAGCGACACATCAAGTGTATTTCCGCAATGCCATCACTTCGTCTCCGAAGTAGCAACAGTGCTGCGTCACCCACTCCAGGCGTCTCCACAGCCTTACATCGGCGTATCAACTCCAAAGAATTGTCCAAGCGAAGGTTCTGTCAAAACTGATATACCAGCTCCTCGACTGACACTCGAATGGCAATCGCTGCAACTGCAAGGAAACTTGCACACGCCCGGACCAAGCAACTGGAGCAGAAAAAGATCCTCGAATCCATGAGCGGCGTGGCTCAACCAGGATGAACTTTTGGTGGTCATGGGTGCTTCAGGAGCTGGAAAGAGCTCGCTGTGCGACTGTATTGTCCGGAACCAACATTGCAGTCAATGGTCGAGTTAACGGTGGAGAGAAGTTGTTGGGAGTA
>NW_003303571.1:53462-70108 GCF_000142945.1 Phytophthora infestans T30-4 | reverse complement strand
TTGTATTTCTGCAGCAGCATCTGCAGATGAGCAATTACGAAATTCACATTGTACCTCGTCCTGATGATTCATTCGAACATGAATACACCGTTTTCCCAGCGAACTGAACACCTTAGGGCACGATTTGCACTTCAACACAGACCCCCCCCCTCAGACATCTCACCTCCGTTTATACACCCCCAGCACCTCTCTAGTGCCCAAGAGTCGAGAAGAAATAAAGTGTTTAGCTGTGGGCGTCAGTGGCACATCCAGCTATTAATAAAAATATATTGCCAATTCCGTCTAAATTTGCGCGGTCGGTGGATTCGCTCACATCACAAGTCTAAGTAATTTAAAACCGCATAAGCGACTATATTATGTGGTACGTCTGACACGGAATCGTACTTAAGGTGGTAACACTACAAATGTTATGCCGGAATTTAGAATAGAACTCACAATATAAGGTTAAACTATTTGCCACTTTTATTCCTGCGACTTCAGTTACTGATGTAGCGTATACTGGGTCTGTAACGGGGTACGGATCAAGTGTACCCCAGTTTACATGAAGTGTGACTTGTCACTCTTCGAGATACCTGGTACATGGTACCAGGTGATCTAGAGGCCAGCCATTGGCCAACGGTACGTCTTCACTAAATGTAATGGGGTTACGTGGTGTGGAGCACACAGGGGGGGGGCGAAGTACCCGGAGAGTTAACAAACTCTCAGTACATAAGTTGGAGAGCTAAAAAGGTCTCTCAGTACGTTGGCTGAAAGCCACACGCTATGCATTTGATTAGGTTTAACTATGCTAGATAGTTAAACAGATACATTTACCCCTAGGCGGCTTGGCCGCAATAACAGTAAGTAAAAAACTTCTGTATTTGCACCTTCCTTTTTAGAGGTCGACGTCGGTTTTTTGTGTAACTGAAGCAGTTAGTGACCCTTTTTTATGCGGTTTGGAGGCTGAGCAAAGCTTATGCTGCCCCCTGTATGCTAGAAATGGATTGGGAAATAACACAAAATGAGCGTACAAATTGACCTTGAAGCTTGCCTCCCTAACGTTTCCCTGTTTAATCTAATAAAAGTTTTTTCTTATTTGTTGAGCTGTATTGGTTTAGTATATGTAATACTCTATGACACCTTTAAGTTCGAATATAAAGGGTTTCAGTTTAGACTTGAATAACATAAAGAGCTCTCGCAGCTGTGTTTTGAAACCACTACTCGACAGATCGCACTGAAACGTACACAAATAGAATCTGAGGAGCAAGAGCTATCGATTCGTGTATCTTAATGATAGGGTAAAAAAACATTCTCAAAGCTGTCGACCACTGTAAGCTGAAGGTAAAAACCTTTACGTCTGGTCTCGAGAGGTAGAGCTCGCGATGGATGCGGCTCGGAACTCGGCTGCGTTTGCTTCAGCGGCCGTGACCTGAGCTGGACGTACAGGCGGGGTGCGACTCGTCTGGATGTTTCATATCCTGGGCTCAGCTGTGCGAACAGCTTCGAGCCGCGTACACCCTGGCAAACTACGAGCACCTCCATCGCGAACACTTCCTCTCATGCAAACAAGGAAAACGTGAGCTGCAAGCGTATATCCAAGATATGCCGCTACTCACGGTACCCCTTGTGGGAAACCCACTCAATGAACTCATTAATGTGACGGTGTTCATGGACGGCCTTCGAGTGGGCCCGGTGCGAGCTCAGCCGGTCCGGGTGTAGTCAACCACCCTCGAAGTGGCGATGCAAGCGTCCCTTCAAGAAGAAATACATTTATCTCCTGGCGCCTTAGCGTGATCAGTGAGGTCTCTGTCGAATACCGACCGGGCGAATATCACCGGGCCCGTTCCATGAAGCTTGGTTCCGCCAAACAGTACGACATTAGCTGTCTCGTCTGCGGGAAGCTGGACCATTTGAAGTAAGACTGTCCCGAGAAAAGACACCGCACGCGGGTTTTCATAAGCCCACCCTCTAGTGTCGCTGGCAGAAGACAATACCTCCATGCCAGGGAAACACCGGAGACGAGTATGGAGCGCCGCCTCCACTGAGGAAACTCTAATACTTCGTGGGCGGTACGCGGGTGACGTGTGCAACGGGGACTTATGCCCTGATAGTTTACGTGCTCTTGGATCGGCGAGTAGCTACGATGGGTAGCTGAAGTACACGAACGTGTACGGGGGTACGATCATCACTTAAGCATTTTCACCCACGCTGGGGCGTCGAAGAATGTCGCACGCCACCGGACGGCTACTCGTCACACCAACAACCGGCTGTCGATGTTTGAAGAAGAAGCAAAGGCACCGGGGAAGTCTCAGTACACCTGGTCGACGGGAAGGTGGTCAACGTCTCCAAACATCCAGAAGGGTCTGTCGGTCACGTTCTAAAACTTCGACAGCCTCTAACTGGTTACTGTTCTCGACACAGATCTCAAAATTTTGATCCTGGGTATGCTCAGGCTCAAAACGCACGAGCCTTGGATCGACCTACAAGGCAAAGCAATTGGTGCTAGCCGCCCTGCGTCCGACAGAGCATTGATGAGTCATGGTCCGCCTCTGTCAGGACGCGAGGCGCGCCCATAAGGGCTACCAAGGTATCGAAGCATCATAAGGATTCTTGGGAGCGACTCCGACGATTGTGGCGCTAGAGGGCGCTGGCCAAGTGGGTAATCTAGGTCCACAAGCGGGTAATTTGGTACTGCAAACAGCTGCATATGTCAGGAACGCTGGTAATAGCGTGTTCGAGGTGGGTTGCATCGCTCCACCCGCCGTCGCCTATACCTTAACTGAAGTGGAAAGCACTGATCAAGATTCCTGCGTAGGTGCCAGGGCCACATCC
Organism: Phytophthora infestans T30-4; assembly: GCF_000142945.1. Lineage (NCBI taxonomy): Eukaryota > Oomycota > Peronosporomycetes > Peronosporales > Peronosporaceae > Phytophthora > Phytophthora infestans. The sequence goes on along the minus strand of NW_003303571.1, from coordinate 67,297 downwards.
TGCCGGCCAGACCTTAAGTGAAGAAGAAGACGGTGGATACGCTTCCTGTGTGGGTAACATATTTCCTCGCGTGTATCGGACGTACGCGCCACAGCATATCCACAACGTGGGTAACGCAGTTTCACGTCCCGGTCTCGGTCACCGTCGCCGACGCGGCCAGTGGAAGTGTGTTCTCACATCTTCGATGGCGAGACCGGTTTAACCGTCAAGACATCTGGTGTCCACTTGGATCCGTTGCCGGTGGCTGCAGATATACTGAACCTTGCGAAAATAAGTGTCTTTCCTCGTAAGCCTGGAGGCTGAGGAGCTTGCTAATATGGTGCTCATAAAACCAGAGGCCACTGGGAAAGAGTTGAACTTCTTCTCTGTTTTGGACGAGGGAGTTTAAGGGGGTTGAGCAAGAATCACCAAGCGCACTTAAGGTCTGAAAATTTTAACAACCCTTGGAGCCGGAGTATGCGGACCTGGTGAACAAGCACCTACCGACCCAACTCCCACCAGATGAATGCGTACGGCATGAGATTAATTTGGTGTCTGGCACAAATAACTATGTCATGAGACAATCGCCTCTCCCGCGATAAAAGTGCGAGGAATTGGCGCCTTCTTTATCTGCAAAGGTGAAAGATGGCATGATGCGGGAGTCAAATTCCCCGCACTCGACGTCGTCGTCTTGCGTGTGGAAAAAGCCGGACGGGAAGTGGCGTCTGGTTCATGCTTATAACAAGCTGAACAACGCGACGATGCTGACCCAGGCACCGATTCCACGTAAGGATGTGCTGTTGAATAACCTATCGGCTCCAAACTGTACAGTGTGCTGGATTGGGTATACGGATATTAGCCCGATCCACATGCGCGAAAGCAACATCGCGATCACCGCGGTGAGAACCCCAAGCGGCAGGCTTCGGGAGTGGCCCATCATAACTCATGGCCCGTCTAAATCCCCGCTGACCTTTAACCACTTGGTTACGCAGCAGTTCAGGCAACTACGTGCCTTCGTACAGACGTACTTCGATGACATTTTCGTCCAATGCCGTACCGAGGGAGGCAAGACGGCGATGAATATGCATCTTCTGGCACCTCCGTCTAGTGTTGGACGTTTTAAGAGCGAACAAGCTTTAAGCCTAGATCGACAAGTACTTCTTCGCGTCCCTAGAGATCAAGGTTTTCGGTTGCTGCGAGCAACGTTGGCATTCGGACTGACCCAGACAAGGTCAAGGCCATGTCAGCATGACCGACGCCCCAGTTCCAGTAGGTTCTTTGGAAGTGGTTCACTTTGACAAACTACCTCCACAAGTACAGCACAGGGTACGCGAGTCTCGATAAGGTCCTGTCGGACCTCCGTAAGGAGGACGTCGACTGGTGCTGAGACCGAGAGGACCAGGATGGCTTTGGCAGCATCTAGGCCAGTCTCCATGAGGCTCCTGCCCTGCCCCCGTCTGACGAGATGAAGCCGTTCAGCGCCAACTGCGATGCCCCCAATTCTGGAATCGGCTGTACATTGCTGCAGAGCGATGCAGCTGGCTACGCACTTGTCATTCCGTTCCTGTTCGGGCAGCTGCAGACCGACAACCCTGTCCACGGCTAGGAGCGCCTCGCAGGAAGTATATCCTCGTGAAGTTTCAGGTACACCGTCTGGTTCCAAGGCCCTTTGTGATCTACACCAACCGCACGGCCTTGCGGACAGCGATAAACTCATCGCATCTCTCATATGAAATGGGGAGATGACTGGTCTCCTTCACGGAGTACAACTTCCGCGTGGAATACAAGTCGGACAAGCTCAACGTGCTTGCTGAGCCCTTTCTTGACACCTGGACTACGAGCTGGCCCACATCACACGAGTGACAACGGATCGCTACGATCGGATATGCGTGGCGTATCGTATCGATGGAGCTATCGCGCCTATCGTCAGGTTTCTGGCAGCAGGACCGAGCTCAAAGTCTGACTTGCTTTCGCCGCGACATTCCTCCCGGCTTCAATGAAATGAGTTGAGGGGTGGCAACCTCTGTTACCGGGTGAAGACTAATGATTATGTACTGGTGGTCGTACCCAAGGTCGAGGACCTGACGTTTCACATCATCGCGGAGGCGCACGATGCGGTCTCTAGTGGCCACTTGGGCCGAGCGAAGACATTTCGGTCGCTTTTGCCGGCCTCCTGGTCGATCAACATGTACAAGTGAAGTACCAGGTTTGTGAAGACACGCGAAACATGTCAGCATCGGAAACCGGCAGGGAACGTTTTGGCTTCGTTACCGAGTCTGCCCGTACCTCCTGACGGTTGGAAGTCGATGAGACTTGACTTTCGCTTTGGGCTTCCCGCTGATCAACACGGCAACACAGATATTGTGGTGTTCGTGTGTCGGCTGAACAAGATGGAACACCTTACTTCAGTACCCGTTATTTGTCACGGACGAACAGACTGCCAAGCGATTAGCCGATGGCGAGCTCCCCTATCACGGTCTACCTGAGGCGGTTGTCTCGGCCGCGGTTCATGGACGTGTTCTGGAAGACGCTGTTACCTTTGCTCAAAACGCGACTGCAGATGGCCACTGCCGCCCGCCCGCAGACAGACGGCCAGACGGAGCGCGTCAATCGAGCGCTCGAGGACACGTTGCGCAGTGGTAGCGCGGAAGCCCCACGTTCGTGGTCAACGCAATTCTCGTACAGCCACCCGGTGTTTGTACGAGAAGTACACGCATACTGCGCGCTTCTCTGTTGTTACGGTGGCACCTGTTTGAACCGCACCACCAAAACACTTCGAGGTGTTTTAATCCCCTCGAAGTTTAGCTTTGGAAGACTTTCCTGTTCGACGCACCTGAGTCAACCAAAGCACGAAGAGAGCCTGCTCCCTTCGACGTCCGTTTTACGATGACAATATTGGGCTTATCATCTTGCTTCTTGCAGCACAAAGTCCTCTCACTGGTGACTGCAGACCTCAGTGTCGCGTGTCTGTTATAGACACGCGCGACCGCAATACCAGTAAGGCGCCCCACCCCTACTGGCTCTGCACGTTTTTTAATTGCACGCGAAGATGCCCGGCATCGCCACGTTGGCCCCTGGCCGATTGCACAGGCGCTGTGCACTCACACGTAAAGGGTCCGATGTACACACATCGGTAACTTCGCACCTGTCCTCCAATTCGCTGTTGGCGTTCACGAGCGGAAGCATTCGAGAGGTCCAAAGGCTCTGGACATCCCGCTCTCATCATCGGACGAGCCACGCGTGGCACGTTCGCATGCAGCTTAGCCTTCTTCAGGCTAAAATCCTCTTGCATCGCAAGCGATATCGCAGCTTCAAAGGTACTTGGGTAGACTCGAAAGGGATAGGTCTTAACCGCCCCATCTTCAACTCCTTTATGAACGTGACGACCTTTGTGGCCTCGTCGATCGGATTGGTCACGACGGTCGAGACCAAGTACCGCGCACGTTGGGCGTAAGCATGAGCGCCATACTTACCTTGCTGCAGATCGCGAAACTCTGCTCGCGGCCGGAACTCATTCTGGAGGGGGGGGGTCAAATGCTTGTCTGATCTTCTCCTTGAATAACATATACGTGCTAATGCACATATCATCGGTGAGACGGCGCGCATACGCCCAGCCCCTCGCTTGCCACCAAGATATGACATGGTGAACGCAACCTTCGATGGTTCGTCAGTGATATTGTGAGCCGCTATGGCAGTGTAGAGTTCGACAAGCCATCGGAGAAGAGGCCCCCTCTTTCCCCCACGGAGTTGCTCACGTGCAGCTTCAACGACTGCATGCGTGTGTCGCTCCGGATGACACTTTCGTTGAAGCGGCAGCATTGCGCTGTTCGCTCACGAAGAATTCTAGCGCAACGCCGTGTTTCTCTGGCAGCGACAGCGTACGTAGCATTGTCGCTACGGCTGCGTCTCCTATGACTGTTGACAGTCTTTGAAGAGCTTAACACTCTGGATCCGCCAGATGGAGACCCTCTCCACACCCCATGTTCGTGGTAGAAACAGTCGTGCTATCCATGGACGGATTACTGTCCATGGGTTGGTTCTCCGTCCCGCGTTCGTATTCCATACGAACTCGTTAGTTAGTCGGTCGTTTGACGGACTACAAAGTGCTACCAGGTGTAATGAGCCTACTTTAATCCTACTACCTCGGCTTACACGTTAGCGCACGTGTATGACAAAGCGCAAGTTGCGTTCCAATTACATTAACTATACTTTCGTCCGAACGTATATGTGTCCGCGATGTAATGGCAGCGGTCCAGGATAGACAAGAGAGGATACTCTGACAAACATGAAAGAGGAACCTTAAATCCGTTTTAAGTGGGTGAATTATTGCCACACGATACTAGAAGCCTACCGCTACACACTGTCAGTTCCATCGGCAGTAACAAGCTGAAGCACTGCGTCATCGGACGCTCGCGGCCATGGATAGCCATGGTGCGTTGTACACCCTTTGGTCTACCTAACCCATTGATGGCGCACCCGACCTTATACGTTGGCCGTTTTAAGTGATACCACGATCTGCGGGGGTTGTTGACTCGCAGACCTACCTTGGTTCAGCTCCTTCGAATCGCGGAGCCACCTCAGACGTCGACAAGAGCACAGACCCAAGCCTCGTGCTGGATGTCAAGGCTACGATCGAGACTGAACGTCGGCGAAGCCCCGTACTAATGGAATTGAGGGGCATACACCGAGTATACCAGGGTACGCACCATACGCATGTAACTGGTCGTACGCCGAAGGCAGCTCCGGATGTTGTTGTAGATCCAAAACACGTCCGATCATGTGGAAGGTCTCGTAAAGATCGGACGAAAGATTGCGGCGGTCCACCCACTGACGCTGGCCCGAGACTCCCGTTTTAAGTGGTCAAAGCGTTGAGCGAGCACACCCTGATTCCAGGCCTGGGTGACATGCTAACTACTGGTTCCAAGGCCAAAATCAAGCCCAAGCACGAGGACGCTTTGACGGAGGCGGTCAACATCAGAGCCCTGCGTCGGATCCGCTGATGGCTCATCCGAGCGATGAAAGCCCCCTGGAGGCGCCTCGTACTCGTGCTTGTACGAGGGCACCCTCGCCCCTGCTTGACCGGAACGAAGAAGTCCACTACCACGTGGAGCTAGTTCTTCAGGAGCGGCGACCTCGCGGAAAGCGCCAGCTGGAGGGGTTATGCCTACTCCGAGAACTCGTGGGAGCCATTTGAGCGGATCCAGGCAGACTACCCGAACGCCATCATAATCTAGAAGCAGAAGTGGCGGCAGATTCGGGAGTATGCCAGGGCTTCTTAGCTTCTTGCTCTGGGGTAACGGCCGTTCACGACACTTCGTATTCTCGCTCATCGTGAGCGCCAAAAGCTCCGCGCTTTGGAATGCCAGTTGGATACATGCGCTGGCTGTCCATTTGGGTAAAACAAACACAAAGATGCGCTGGTCCAGAATACGAGACAGCAGCTGATCTTCTAGTATTTCCTGTAACCCCAAGGGTGAGTACTTGCGAGACTCAACGCTTGCCTAGAATATGTCTTCGCATCAGCTCCTGCTCAGACAGTTCTCGGGACGAACCCAGGGGTGTCCTCATTCAGGGTAGATGCCACCCCAGCTCTAAGGCTTGTTACGACAAGTCGTGAAGTCTTTAAGAGGGATTCTGTGCCGCGCGAAAAGGACGCACCGGGCTGTCGGCGAACAATTTATCCTTCCGGAGCAGGGCACGGTCAAAACCGCCCTTCGAAGTGAGGTCACCGATTAACCCACGAGGAGCAATGTGTGTCTTCAGATATAGGTCCGCCTCAGAGCTACCTCGGGAGACCAACATCCTCTCGGAATGGTGGCAGCTTTCTGGCGGATTGGTGTTGCCGAAGAGATCCCGATATGAATCATCAGTCACCTTCTTCTTGAGTCGTGGCCATTTCGAAACGTGCGTTTGATTGAGGACTTGGGCGTTTCGGCTGTGGCTTCGAGCGTCCGACCTTGCCGCTCGGGGTAACGGCCGCCCATGTGATTCGTGCTAGCTACGAACCGTGCTAAACAACCGTCAACAACCTGGTTGCGCCCCCGAACGAATCATATCTGCTATCATCAGGTCGGGGTTGGCAGGTGCAGTATAGTTACCCCATTTCTCGCCTTACCCTAGCGCTGTAGCTGCAAAAGCGCTACCCAGCGGCTCGTGCCTAGGTTCGCCAATTTGATTTGTTCATGTTACTAATGGTGCCGAATCCACGTCAGCTGTCGAGTTGCTTTTTCGGACGAAAAGGTCCACTGTCACCTGTTCGGCATTGACCGATGCAGTGCAATTTGCTGGTTCCCCGCCTCAAACAAGCGGAGTAGCTGTAAAACCTCGACCCTTTTGTTCGTGCCCATACCCGCCTACGTAATACGTTCTTGCTACGAATATTGCCGAATCCACGTCAGCAGTCGGGTTGCTTTCCCAGACGCATAGATTTGATGTCATCAGGCCTAGTCGATAGGTGCAGTGTAATTATGCCCTCTCGCGCCTCAAACCAGCAGAGACGCTGCAAAGGCTCGACCCTACTCGTCGTGCCTATGATCGCCAATGTATTACGTTTATGCTGCGAATGGGAACCGAATCCAAGTCACCAGCCGCTTTACTGCTCCGGAGGAAACGGTCCGCTGTCATCAGTTCGGGATTGGCCGGTGCAGTGCAATTTGCTGGCTCCCCACCTCAAACAAGCGGCGTTGCTGCAAAAGCTCGATTCTGCTGCGCGTGCCTATGATCTCCTATGTGATTCGTTCGTGCGACAAATAGTGTCGAATCCACGTCAGCCGTCGGGTTGCTGCTCCGAAGGAAACGGTCAGCTGTCATCAGTTCGGGGCTGACCGGTGCAGTGCCATTTGCTGGTTCCCCGCCTCCAACAAGCGGAGTAGCGGCAAAAGCCCTGCCCAACAGCTCGTGCCTATGACCGCCAATGGGATACGTCCTTGCTACGAATGATGCCGAATCCACGTCAACAGCTGGGTTGCATCTCCGACCGAAAAGATTTGATGCCATCAGGTCTGGGCTGATAGGTGCAACGTAATTACCCCTTTTCGAGCCTCAAACCAGCGGGGTCGCTCAAAAGCTCGACCCTGCTGCTCGTGCGTATGATCGCCTATGTGATTCATTCTTGCTACGAATGGTGCCGAAGCCACATCAGCTGTCGGGTTGCTTTTTCGGACGAATAGATTTGATGTGATCAGGTCTGGGTTGTTATGTGCATTGTAATTACCTCTTTTCGCGCCTTAAACCAGTGGAGTCTTTTCGCGCCTCAAACCAGTGGAGTCGCTAAGCCCGATCCGCCTATGGAATACGCTCTGCTATGAATGGTGCCGAAGCCACGTCAGCTGTCGGGTTGCTGTTCGAAAGGAGACGGTTCGCTGTCGTCAGTTCGGGGTTGGCCGATGCAGTGCAATTTGCTGGTTGTCCACCTCAAACAAGCGGAGTAGCGGCATGATCGCGACCCTGCTGCTCGTGCGTATGATCGCCTATGTGATTCATTCTTGCTACAAATGGTGCCGAAGCCACATCAGCTGTCGGGTTGCTTTTTCGGATGAATAGATTTGATGTGATCAGGTCTGGGTTGTTATGTGCATTGTAATTACCTCTTTTCGCGCCTCAAACCAGTGGAGTCGCTAAGCCCGATCTGCCTATGGGATACGCTCTTGCTATGCATGGTGCCGAATCCACGTAAGCTGTCGGGTTGCTGTTCCGGAGGAGACGGTTCGCTATCGTCAGCTCGGGGTTGGTCGATGCAGTGCAATTTGCTGGTTGTCCACCTCAAACAAGCGGCGTAGTGGCAAAAGCTCGACCCTGCTGCTCGTGCGTACGATTCTCTATGTGATTCGTTCTTGCTACAAATGGTGCCGAATCCACGTAAGCTGTCGGGTGGCTGTTCCGGAGGAGACGGTTCGCTATCGTCCGTTCGGGGTTGGCCGATGCAGTGCAATTTGCTGGTTGTCCACCTCAAACAAGCGGAGTAGCGGCAAAATCGCGACCCTGCTGCGCGTGCCTATGAACGCCTATGGGATACGTCCTTGCTACGACTGGCGCCGAATCACTGTCAACAGCCAGGTTGCGTCTCCAGACGCAAAGAACCGCTATCACCAGGTCGGGGTTGTCAGGTGCAGTGTAATTACCCCTTTTCGCGCCTCAAACCAGTGTAGTCGCTAAGCCCGATCCTGCTGCGCGTGCCTATGACCGCCTAGGCGATATGCGCTTGCTACGAATGGTGCCGAAGCCACATCAGCTGTCGGGTTGCTTTTTCGGACGAATAGATTTGATGTGATCAGGTCTGGGTTGTTATGTGCATTGTACGTCGGGTTGATATGTGCAGTGTAATATGCGGCGTTCGCGCCTCAAACAAGCGGAGTAGCGGTATAAGCTCACCCTTGTCGCTCGTGCCTTTGCTTGCCAATCCGATTCGGTTTTGCTACGAATGGGGCCGAATCCACGTCAGCAGCCACGTTGCGTTTCGAGCCGAAAAGGTCCGCTATCTCCAGGTCGGGGTTGATAGGTGCAGTGTAATATGCGGCCTTCACGCCTCAAACAAGCGGAGTAGCGGCATCAGCTCACCCTTGCCGCTCGTGCCTATGGTCGCCTATGTGATTCGTATTTGCTACGAATGGGGCCGAATCCACGTCAGCAGCCGGGTTGCGCTTGCAGACAAAAAGGCCCGCTACCACCAGGTCGGGCCTGACAGGTGCAGTGTAATCACCGGTCTTCGAGTATCGAACGAGCGGAGTAGCGTCAAAAGCTCGCCCCTTCCGCTCGTGCCTATGCTCGTGTATATGATTCGTTATAGCTCCGAATGGGGCCGAATCCACGTCAGCCGCCACGTTGCGTTTCCAGACAAAAAGGTCCGCTACCACCAGGTCGGGCCTGACAGGTGCAGTGTAATCACCGGTCTTCGAGTATCGAACGAGCGGAGTAGCGTCAAAAGCTCGCCCCTTCCGCTCATGCCTATGCTCGTGTATATGATTCGTTTCAGCTCCGAATGGGGCCGAATGCACGTCAGCCGCCCACGTTGCGTTTCCAGACAAAAAGGTCCGCTACCACCTGGTCGGGCCTGACATGTACAGTGTAATCACCGGTCTTCGATTATCGAACGAGCGGAGTACGTCAAATCTCGCCCTTCCGCTCGTGCTATGCTCGTGATATGATTCATTTAGCTCGATGGGCGATGCAGTCACGCGACTGGGCTTCGCGAACAAAGAAGATGCGCTCAACCAGGCGTTGGCGGACCGGAGCAGTTAACATGTTAATTCAGCGTTTCTTGGGAGATTATGCGAAGCGAGGCGGAGTTAGGCTACATTACTTTTCTTTTGCGGCTCTGGCTTATGGTTGGTGTATAGGATTCTTTTTATTAGAAATGGGTCGAAATTGGCCCAATTTCACGTCAGCAGCCGGGTCGCGTTTCCAGAAGAAAAGGTCCGCCATCACGAGGTCGGGGCTGACAGGTACAGTGTAATCACCAGTCTTCGAGTATCGAACGAGCGGAGTAGCGTCAAAACCTCGCCCCTGCCGCTCGTGCCTATGCTCGCCTATGTGATTTGTTTTTGCTACGAATGGGGCCGAATCCACGTCAGCCGCCACGTTGCGTTTCCAGAAGAAAGGTCCGCTACCACCAGGTCGGGCCTGACAGGTACAGTGTAATCACCGGTCTTCAAGTATCGAACGAGCGGAGTAGCGTCAAAGCTCGCCTCTGCCGCTCGTGCCTATGCTCGTGTATATGATTCATTTTTGCTACGAATGGGGCCGAATGCACGGCAGCAGCCGGGTTGCGTTTCCAGAAGAAAAGGTCCGCTATCACAAGGCCGGGGCTGACAGGTACAGTGTAATCACCGGTCTTCGAGTTTCGAACGAGCGGAGTAGCGTCAAAGCTCGCCCCTGCTGCTCGTGCTTATGCTCGTCGATGTGATTCGTTTTTGAAACGAATGGGGCCAAATCCACGTCAGCAGCCACGTTGCGTTTCCAGACAAAAATGTCCGCTATCACCAGGTCGGGATTGATATGTGCAGTGTAATATGCGGCGTTCGCGCCTCAAACAAGCGGAGTAGCGGCATAAGCTCACCCTTGCAGCTCGTGCCTATGCCTGCCTATCCGATTCGTTTTTGCTACGAATGGGGGCGAATGCACGTCAGCAGCCACGTTGCGTTTCGAGCCGAAAAGGTCCGCTATCTCCAGGTCGGGGTTGATAGGTGCAGTGTAATATGCGGCCTTCACGCCTCAAAAAAGCAGAGTAGCGTCAAAAGCTCGCCCCTGCCGCTCGTGCCTATGCTTGCCTATCTGATTCGTTTTTGCTACGAATGGGGGCGAATGCACGTCAGCAGCCACGTTGCGTTTCGAGCCGAAAAGGTCCGCTATCTCCAGGTCGGGGTTGATACGTGCAGTGTAATATGCGGCGTTCGCGCCTCAAACAAGCGGAGTAGCGGCATAAGCTCACCCTTGCAGCTCGTGCCTATGCTTGCCAATCCGATTCGGTATTGCTACGAATGGGGGCGAATGCACGTCAGCAGCCACGTTGCGTTTCGAGCCGAAAAGGTCCGCTATCTCCAGGTCGGGATTGATATGTGCAGTGTAATATGCGGCGTTCGCGCCTCAAACAAGCGGAGTAGCGGCATAAGCTCACCCTTGCCGCTCGTGCCTATGCTCGTCTATGTGATTCGTTTTTGAAACGAATGGGGCCGAATGCACGTCAGCCGCCACGTTGCGTTTCCAGACAAAAAGGTCCGCTACCACCAGGTCGGGCCTGACAGGTGCAGTGTAATCACCGGTCTTCGAGTATCGAACGAGCGGAGTAGCGTCAAAAGCTCGCCCCTTCCGCTCATGCCTATGCTCGTGTATATGATTCGTTTCAGCTCCGAATGGGGCCGAATGCACGTCAGCAGCCGGGTTGCGTTTCCAGAAGAATAGGTCCGCTATGACGAGGTCGGGGCTGACAGGTACAGTGTAATCACCGGTCTTCGAGTTTCGAACGAGCGGAGTAGCGTCAAAAGCTCGCCCCTGCTGCTCGTGCCTATGCTCGCCTATGTGATTCGTTTTTGCTACGAATGGGGCCGAATCCACGTCAGCAGCCACGTTGCGTTTCCAGACAAAAATGTCCGCTATCACCAGGTCGGGATTAATATGTGCAGTGTAATATGCGGCGTTCGCGCCTCAAACAAGCGGAGTAGCGACATAAGCTCACCCTTGCCGCCCGTGCCTATGCCTGCCTATTGGATTCGTATTTGCTACGAATGGAGCCGAATCCACGTCAGCAGCCGGGTTGCGTTTCCAGACGAAAGGGCCCGCTACCACCAGGTCGGGCCTGACAGGTACAGTGTAATCACCGGTCTTCGAGTATCGAACGAGCGGAGTAGCGTCAAAACCTCGCCTCTGCCGCTCGTGCCTATGCTCGTGTATACGATTCGTTTTAGCTCCGAATGGGGCCGAATGCACGTCAGCCGCCGGGCTGCGTTTCCAGAAGAAAAGGTCCGCTATCACGAGGTCGGGGCTGACAGGTACAGTGTAAGCACCGGTCTTCGAGTATCGAACGAGCGGAGTAGCGTCAAAAGCTCGCCCCTGCCGCTCGTGCCTATGCTCGCCTATGTGATTCGTTTTTGCTACGAATGGGGCCGAATCCACGTCAGCAGCCACGCTGCGTTTCCAGATAAAATTGTTCGCTATCACCAGGTCCGCGATTGATATGTGCAGTGTAATATGCGGCGTTCGCGCCTCAAACAAGCGGAGTAGCGGCATAAGCTCACCCTTGCCGCTCGTGCCTATGCTCGTCTATGTGATTCGTTTTTGAAACGAATGGGGCCGAATGCACGTCAGCCGCCACGTTGCGTTTCCAGACAAAAAGGTCCGCTACCACCAGGTCGGGCCTGACAGGTGCAGTGTAATCACCGGTCTTCGAGTATCGAACGAGCGGAGTAGCGTCAAAAGCTCGCCCCTTCCGCTCATGCCTATGCTCGTGTATATGATTCGTTTCAGCTCCGAATGGGGCCGAATGCACGTCAGCAGCCGGGTTGCGTTTCCAGAAGAATAGGTCCGCTATGACGAGGTCGGGGCTGACAGGTACAGTGTAATCACCGGTCTTCGAGTTTCGAACGAGCGGAGTAGCGTCAAAAGCTCGCCCCTGCTGCTCGTGCCTATGCTCGCCTATGTGATTCGTTTTTGCTACGAATGGGGCCGAATCCACGTCAGCAGCCACGTTGCGTTTCCAGAAGAAAAGGTCCGCTATCACCAGGTCGGGGTTGATATGTGCAGTGTAATATGCGGCGTTCGCGCCTCAAACAAGCGGAGTAGCGGCATAAGCTCATCCTTGCCGCTCGTGTTTATGCCTGCCTATCCGATTCGTTTTTGCTCCGAATGGGGGCGAATGCACGTCAGCAGCGGGGTTGCGTTTCCAGAGAAAAAGGTCCGGCTTTTCACGAGGTTCGGGCTGAACAGTTAACAGTGTAATTCACCGGTTCTTGGAGATATGAAACGAGGCGGAGTTAGCGTTCAAAAGGCTCGCCCCTTCCGCTCGTGCCTATGCTCATGTATATGATTCGTATCAGCTCCGAATGGGGCCGAATCCACGTCAGCCGCCACGTTGCGTTTCCAGACAAAAATGTCCGCTATCACCAGGTCGGGGTTGATATGTGCAGTGTAATATGCGGCGTTCGCGCCTCAAACAAGCGGAGTAGCGTCAAAACCTCGCCTCTGCCGCTCGTGCCTATGCTCGTGTATATGATTCGTTTTAGCTCCGAATGGGGCCGAATGCACGTCAGCCGCCGGGTTGCGTTTCCAGAAGAAAGGTCCGATATCACGAGGTCGGGGCTGACAGGTACAGTGTAATCACCGGTCTTCGAGTATCGAACGAGCGGAGTAGCGTCAAAGCTCGCCCCTGCTGCTCGTGCCTATGCTCGTCTATGTGATTCGTTTTTGAAACGAATGGGGCCGAATGCACGTCAGCCGCCACGTTGCGTTTCCAGACAAAAAGGTCCGCTACCACCAGGTCGGGCCTGACATGTACAGTGTAATCACCGGTCTTCGATTATCGAACGAGCGGAGTACGTCAAAATCTCGCCCCTTCCGCTCGTGCCTATGCTCGTGTATATGATTCGGTTTAGCTCCGAATGGGGCCGAATGCACGTCAGCCGCCACGTTGCGTCTCTAGACAAAAAGGTCCGCTACCACCAGGTCGGGGCTGACAGGTACAGTGTAATCACCGGTCTTCGAGTATCGAACGAGCGGAGTAGCGTCAAAACCTCGCCTCTGCCGCTCGTGCCTATGCTCGCCTATGTGATTTGTTTTTGCTACGAATGGGGCCGAATGGCACGTCAGCAGCCACGCTGCGTTTCCAGATAAAATTGTTCGATATCACCAGGTCGGGATTGATATGTGCAGTGTAATATGCGGCGTTCGCGCGTCATACAAGCGGAGTAGCGGCATGAGCTCACACTAGCCGCTCGTGCCTATGCTTGCCTATGCTTGCCTATCTCATTCGTTTTTGCTACGAATGGGGGCGAGTGCACGTCAGCAGCCACGTTGCGTTTCGAGCCGAAAAGGTCCGCTATCTCCAGGTCGGGGTTGATAGGTGCAGTGTAATATGCGGCCTTCACGCATCAAAAAAGCGGAGTAGCGTCAAAAGCTCGCCCCTGCCGCTCGTGCCTATGCTCGTGTATATGATTCGTTTTAGCTCCGAATGGGGCTGAATGCACGTCAGCAGCCGGGTTGCGTTTCCAGAAGAATAGGTCCGCTATCACAAGGTCGGGGCTGACAGGTACAGTGTAATCACCGGTCTTCGAGTATCGAACGAGCGGAGTAGCGTCAAAGCTCGCCCCTGCTGCTCGTGCTTATGCTCGTCTATGTAACCGTTTTTGAAACGAATGGGGCCGAATCGA
>NW_003303571.1:52255-53362 GCF_000142945.1 Phytophthora infestans T30-4 | reverse complement strand
CAGACAAAAAGGTCCGGTATCACCAGGTCGGGCTGACAGGATACAGTGTAATCCCCGGTCTCGAGTTTCGAACGAGCGGAGTAGCGTCCAAAACTCGCCTCTGCGCTCGTGCCTATGCTCGTGTATATGAATCGTATTTGCTACGAATGGGGCGGAATGCACGTCAGCAGCCGGGTTGCGTTTCCAGAAGAAAAAGATCCGCTATCACGAGGTCGGAGCGGACAGGTACAGTGTAATCACCGGTCTTCGAGTATCGAACGAGCGGAGTAGCGTCAAAAGCTCGCCCCTGCTGCTCGTGCGCTATGCTCGCCTATGTGATTCGTTTTTGAAACGAATAGGGCCGAATCCACGTCAGCAGCCACGTTGCGTTTCCAGACAAAAATGGCCGCTATCACCAGGTCGGGGTTGATATGTGCAGTGTAATATGCGGCGTTCGCGCCTCAAACAAGCGGAGTAGCGGCATAAGCTCATCCTTGCCGCTCGTGTCTATGCCTGCCTATCCGATTCGTTTTTGCTACGAATGGAAGTGAATACACGTCAGCATCCACGTTGCGTCTCGAGCCGGAAAGGTCCGCTATCTCCAGGTCGGGGTTGATAGGTGCAGTGTAATATGCGGCCTTCACGCCTTAAAAAAGCGGAGTAGCGTCAAAAGCTCTCCCCTGCTGCTCGTGCCTATGCTCGTGTATATGATTCGTATTTGTTACGAATGTGGCCGAATGCACGTCAGCAGCCGGGTTGCGTTTCCAGAAGAAAAGGTCCGCTATCACGAGGTCGGGGCTGACAGGTACAGTGTAATCCCCGGTCTGCGAGTATCGAACGAGCGGAGTAGCGTCAAAACCTCGCCTCTGCCGCTCGTGCCTATGCTCGTGTATATGATTCGTATTTGCTACGAATGGGGCCGAATCCACGTCAGCAGCCGGGTTGCGTTTCCAGAAGAAAAGGTCCGCTATCATCAGGTCGGGGCTGACAGGTACAGAGTAAGCACCAGTCTTCGAGTTTAAAACGAGCGTAGTAGCGTCAAAAGCTCGCCCCTGCCGCTCGTGCCTATGCTCGCCTATGTGATATCGTTTTTGCTACGAATGGGGCCGAATCCACGTCAGCAGGTGG
>NW_003303571.1:51108-52155 GCF_000142945.1 Phytophthora infestans T30-4 | reverse complement strand
TAACACTTCTAGCTGAGCAGCCTCTGCGCTTGGTGACCTGTAAAGCGGCTCGCGCGCCGTCGTCCATCCTTTGGTGGAGGGCACAGGGTTGTGAACGAGCTCAGCCCGACCCAAGCTCGGCGGAGCCTCGGAAGTGATCTGACTTAAATTGTCGGAACCGAGTGGAAGCGAGCCACTCGTCTGTTCCGGAAGGGCCGGACCGCGAGGGGACCACCCTCTGCGCAGGCCATACAACCCGCCGACCTAACGCGGCGATTCGTTGTGGTTTGTGTAAGGAATCCACCTCTGATGGTATTTGTGTGGTCTACTACACCACAACTGGTGCCGCGACCCGGGAACAGGAGTGTGTGCTTGTTTTTATAGGTGCCAGCTAACCAAGTTAAGAGGAAGAGAAGAGAAAGAGAAGAGTGAAGATGGTCAAGGGATCAACAACTCCGAGCGACGGAAGCCCAGCGACGGCTGGAGGATCGCCTCTCGCGGGGTCGGACCCGGCGGATCAACGACTCATCGCCATGACGATGGAGGTGGGACGAACCGTCCAGTTCGACGAGGATGGCTAAGACCAGGAGAGCGAGAACGGAGATGCAAAGGGAGGAGAGTATGAAGAGAAGGCCGAGGCCGCTGAACTCGGAGAAACGAAGACTACCGCCGAGCTACTTGGCGATATGGAAGAGTTGACGCTGCAGGTGGACGCATGGGAGCCCCACGTCCTGTCGAGCGCAACTTATCCGCCGATCTCGGCGAAGGTGCGGACAATGAAGAAGATGAAGAAGAACATGGCGTTGCTCATGGGGACCGTCCGCCCCTTATTCCGAAAGCAACGAGGAACGCCGATACGCCGAGCGCCAATAAAGTGTTGGCTCGACTCGGCGAGGAGATAAGAACGAGATCGGAATGGATGATGATGTTCGCGCCTGTGGCGATGGCGTAGGCGAAGTGGCCGATGTTGGGTCCCAAGCTAACTCAACCGGTGCGTGCAGCCAACATCAATCAGTTGGATGGAGAGAAACTGTGTTGTTGTTAAAGGCGATGGGCTATCGGTGCAAC
>NW_003303571.1:44315-46216 GCF_000142945.1 Phytophthora infestans T30-4 | reverse complement strand
GGGCCGAATCCACGTCATCAGCCGGGTTGCGTTTCCAGACGATGAGGGCCCGCTACCACCAGGTCGGGCCTGACAGGTACAGTTTAATCACCGGTCTTCGAGTATCGAACGAGCGGAGTAGCGTCAAAAGCTCGCCCCTGCCGCTCGTGCCTATGCTCGTGTATATGATTCGTATTTGCTACGAATGGGGCCGAATGCACGTCAGCAGCCGGGTTGCGTTTCCAGAAGAAAAGATCCGCTATCACGAGGTCGGGGCTGACAGGTACAGTGTAATCACCGGGTATCGACTATCGAACGAGCGGAGTAGCGTCAAAAGCTCGCCCCTGCTGATCGTGTCTATGCTCGCCTATGTAATTCGTTTTTGAAACGAATGGGGCCGAATCCACGTCAGCAGCCACGTTGCGTTTCCAGATAAAAAATGTTCGCTATCACCAGGTCGGGATTGATATGTGCAGTGTAATATGCGGCGTTCGCGCCTCAAACAAGCGGAGTAGCGGCATAAGCTCACCCTTGCCGCTCGTGCCTATGCTTGCCTATGCTTGCTTATCGGATTCGTTTTTGCTACGAATGGGGGCGAATGCACGTCAGCAGCCACGTTGCGTTTCGAGCCGAAAAGGTCCGCTATCTCCAGGTCGGGGTTGATACGTGCAGTGTAATATGCGGCCTTCACGCCTCAAAAAAACCGAGTAGCGTCAAAAGCTCGCCCCTGCCGCTCGTGCCTACGCTCGTGTATATGATTCGTATTTGCTACGAATGGAGCCGAATCCACGTCAGCAGCCGGGTTGCGTTTCCAGACGAAAGGGCCCGCTACCACCAGGTCGGGCCTGACAGGTACAGTGTAATCACCGGTCTTTGAGTATCGAACGAGCGGAGTAGCGTCAAAACCTCGCCTCTGCCGCTCGTGCCTATGCTCGTGTATATGATTCGTATTTGCTACGAATGGGGCCGAATGTACGTCAGCAGCCGGGTTGCGTTTCCAGAAGAAAAGGTCCGCTATCACAAGGTCGGGGCTGACAGGTACAGTGTAAGCACCGGTCTTCGAGTATCGAACGAGCGGAGTAGCGTCAAAAGCTCGCCCCTGCCGCTCGTGCCTATGCTCGCCTATGTGATTCGTTTTTGCTACGAATGGGGCCGAATCCACGTCAGCAGCCACGTTGCGTTTCCAGATAAAATTGTTCGCTATCACCAGGTCAAGATTGATATGTGCAGTGTAACATGCGGCGTTCGCGCCTCAAACAAGCGGAGTAGCGGCATAAGCTCACCCTTGCCGCTCGTGCCTATGCTTGCCTATGCTTGCTTATCGGAATCGTTTTTGCTACGAATGGGGGCGAATGCACGTCAGCAGCCACGTTGCGTTTCGAGCCGAAAAGGTCCGCTATCTCCAGGTCGGGGTTGATACGTGCAGTGTAATATGCGGCCTTTACGCCTCAAAAAAGCGAAGTAGCGTCAAAATCTCGCCCCTGCCGCTCGTGCCTATGCTCGCCTATGTGATTCGTTTTTGCTACGAATGGGACCGAATCCACGTCAGCAGCCACGTTGCGTTTCCAGACAAAAAGGTCCGCTACCACCAGGTCGGGCCTGACAGGTATAGTGTAATCACCGGTCTTCACGCCTCAAAAAAGCGGAGTAGCGTCAAAAGCTCGCCCCTGCCGCTCGTGCCTATGCTCGTGTATATGATTCGTATTTGCTACGAATGGGGCCGAATGCACGTCAGCGGCCGGGTTGCGTTTCCAGAAGAAAAGGTCCGCTACCACCAGGTCGGGGCCTGACAGGTACAGTGTAATCACCGGGTATCGACTATCGAACGAGCGGAGTAGCGTTAAAAGCTCGCCTCTGCCGCTCGTGCCTACGCTCGCCTGTGTGATTCGGTTTTGCTACGATGGGGCGAATGCATGTCAGCA
>NW_003303571.1:11625-44086 GCF_000142945.1 Phytophthora infestans T30-4 | reverse complement strand
TGGTCGTTAGCCTACGGACCAATGTCCCAAACGCAGCGCGCATCATGTTTCTCAAGCGGTCTTAGACCTACGCTCCGCGTCCCGCGCCTACTTTAAGAGCTGCAGACTGCTTAGAGCTATGCTCTTGACTCGTCCGAGTCGTCGACAACATCTCAGCGGTTGAACACTCGCTTCACAAGCGATAGGTCGGTGGTTCGATCCCACCAGGGCGTCGCCCTCTCGTTCCATGAACGATTGTCCACGCTTGGACAAGCTTAAGGGTAACACCCGTTTAGCTCAATGGCTGAGTGTTGGCTTTGAAAGCCACAGTTCAGTGGTTCAAACTGTGATGTAGGGATTTCCAGATTCGACCATACGCCAACCTACTTTAGATCAAGAATCGGCTCGGTCTGATAACCCAGAGCTTAGGAACAAAGGATCACGGTAAGTACTCGGTGATCTGTCCGGGTGATGCTATCCGGGTAGCCGCTGGGCTCAACGGTCGCCTGAACCCAGCTGAAGGGTCGGTATAGATCCGAAACGACTGCATTTCACTAGATATTTGTATAAGAAGCATAGGATTAAAAAGGGGAGCCGGAAAGGCTCCCAGAAGATAACAGAGCAGAAATTTACTAGTCCAAGACGCGTGTACACTTTTCCGGTTAGTCCCTGCATAGGTCTGGATTATGCCTGCCGTCAGTATTCGAGACACATAGCTTGTAGGGTATTGACTGGTAGCGCCAAGAGATTAGGTCGGTCTGGGTAGGACAAAGTCTCGCTACGCGCGAAAGAAAGTCCCGCATACTCAGCGGGCCGGTACGTCGGATAGCCCGGGTGCCGTAACTCTTCTAGCTGAGCAGCCTCTGCGCTTGGTGACCTGTAAAAGCGCTCGCGCGCCGTCGTCCATCCTTTGGTGGAGGGCACAGGGTTGTGAACGAGCTCAGCCGAACCAAGATCGGCGGAGCCTCGGAAGTGATCTGACTTGGTTAGTCGGAACCGAGTGGAAGCGAGCCACTCGTCTGTCCCGGAAGGGCCGGACCGCGAGGGGACCACCCTCTGCGCAGGCCATACAACCGCCGACCTAACGCGGCGATTCGTTGTGGTTTGTGTAAGGAATCCACCTCTGACGGTATTTGTGTGGTCTACTACACCACAACTGGTGCCGCGACCCGGGAACAGGAGTGTGTGCTTGTTTGTATAGGTGCCAGCTAACCAAGTTAAGAGGAAGAGAAGAGAAAGAGAAGAGTGAAGATGGTCAAGGGATCAACAACTCCGAGCGACGGAAGCCCAGCGACGGCTGGAGGATCGCCTCTCGCGGGGTCGGACCCGGCGGATCAACGACTCATCGCCATGACGATGGAGGTGGGACGAACCGTCCAGTTCGACGAGGATGGCCAAGACCAGGAGAGCGAGAACGGAGATGCAAGTGAAGGAGAGTATGAAGAGAAGGCCGAGGCCGCTGAGCTCGGAGAAACGAAGACTACCGCCGAGCTACTTGGCGAGGTGGAAGAGTTGCCGCTGCAGGTGGGACGCATGGGAGCCCCACGTCCTGTCGAGCGCAACTTATCCGCCGATCTCGGCGAAGGTGCGGACAATGAAGAAGATGAAGAAGAACATGGCGTTGCTCATGGGGACCGTCCGCCCCTTATTCCGAAAGCAACGAGGAACGCCGATACGCCGAGCGCCAATAAAGTGTTGGCTCGACTCGGCGAGGAGATGAGAACGAGATCGGAATGGATGATGATGTTCGCGCCTGTGGCGATGGCGCAGGCGAAGTGGCCGATGTTGGGTCCCAAGCTAACTCAACCGGTGCGTGCAGCCAACATCAATCAGTTGGTGGAAGAAACTGTGTTGTTGTTAAAGGCGATGGGCTATCGGTGCAACAGCCGACCAAACAGCCTCATTCTGTCCGACTGGAGTTTGAACGTGGCGGAGCTGAGCTCTGGCAATGGAAGAAGAAGTTGAGAGTGGCGTTTGGATTGGAGAAGGCCCCTAGTGGAACGAAGAAGGTGTACAGCCGAGTAGCCGAGTTCAAAACACTCGGCGAAGACCCAAGCAAGATTCCTTTGCCGAAGACCCCGGAGACGAAGAGACGTGAAGTGTTCCGCGCTACGCAAGGGACTCCGTACTTCGAAGACTCCCACATGCTGACTCCAATGAAGCTAAACCCGACTCAGCGAGCGCCGAGTCGTGGACAGCGGAATGTAGGTCGTTACCGTGAATTTTATGACGCTGCTGACGAAGCTGAGGCTTTCGAGGAGGACGAGGAGGACGATGACGCCTTCGATGTGAGTGGAAACCGTGAAGAAACCGTAAAGGACTACATCCGAAATTTGAGCTTCGACTCAGCAGAAGAAGACTCGACTCAGTACCTAGAATTCCGAACTCACGCCTCACTCGACAAGATCGCGAAAAACGTTCTGACGCATCGCTCCAGTGGCTCAAGCGTTTCATCTACGAGATGAAGAGCACAAGGATGCCTCAAAGTGCCTGGTGCGAACCCTTCTCGCTATGCTTGGGACGCGCGGCGAAGAGTTCGTATATGCAGCTGCCGAAGAAGATTCAGCGACGCTGGAAACTACTCAGCGAGGCGTTCCTGGATTATTATTGCTCACAGTTTGACCAATCCGCCCGCACTCGCTACTACTCGGCGAGACGTAACGACTTCTTGATCCGGCTCAATGGGTATGCTCGTACAGCCAAGACCCAGTACAAGAAAGGTGACGCCGACGCAGCTGACCATGTTGAGCACTTCTTGTTGCATTGTGGAGATGACGATTGATGGATTTGATGTACCCCTTACAGTTGGAAGATATTAGTAAGGTGGAGCTGATAATCAATCGTCGGATCCTCGGCGAAAAGCGCAAGAAGCAACGCGACCGCCTTGTGATCGCACGAGGCCGAGACGACAAGCGGAAGGTTCCAATCCGCCGAGATGAACGCCGAGATGGACGTCGAGATGAGAAGCGCAGTCGCAAGGAAGAAAACCGCGACCGCCGAGTCACTGTCGTTGACGCTGACGCTGACGGGGAGGAACGCATCGATTAGAACCTGCCGAGTCCGTACAACTCCGAAGACGAATGGGATGATGAGGACCAGTCCGGAGGTTACGACTCAGCGGAAGACGACGACTACATAGACGCCGGCGTTACCAATGATAAAAGAAATACACCGGACCGCCGAGAGAACTCGGCGGGAGATCAGAATGGATCGAATCGAAGTTGGGGAACTCAGCGAGCCGACCTCCGCGACCGTACAACCAACGATAACAGTCGTACCGTGGAGATGGATCACGCGACAACTCACAGCGTGGACCTTGTGCAGCTTCTGGAAGAATGGGGCACTCGGCTCACTACTGTCGGCGACGCTGCAAATTCTGCAGACAAGTCCATGAAGTCGGCCAGTGCGAGCTGTTCCGTCAATACGAGAAGCTGGCTGCGTTCGTGAAAAACTCTGTCGATAAGTCGCAAGTGCCAGAAGTCCTGCAAAACCTTTACACGCCGAATGATTTAAACTCGGCGGCCCGCCAACACTGACTGGGTTGGAATATGCCGAGCTGTCACAGTCAGCTGAACCTGCAGCTGAGGCGAACTTCTTGTTTGCCTTCGTAGGTGAAGCCAGGGTGGCCCGAGGGAAGAAGCGGGGGTGGCAATTGGATGTGTGAAATCGACGGAATTGAACGTGAGCTCGGTGAGTTAGATGATAACCACCGAGCGATTGCAAGTGTAACTCGGCAGTCAGACCAGGCTGTGCATCGCATCAGAATCATGAAGCTGCTTCCGGGAGAACGGCGGGGATGGTGGTCAGCACAGACGTTTGATCGCCGAGTTAGAATGAGAGCTCTCGTATTGGGTGCAGTGAACGACCGAAAGACTAAGATATTATTGGACACCGGAGCAAATGTCTCGGCGATTAGTGAGTACTTCGCGAGGAAACTGCGTCTCAAGAGAGTGGCCAGCCGAGATAAGCGAATCGATATACAAGGAATAAGTAAAGACAGAATGGTGACAACGTCACAAGCAGTTGTGAAGGTGACACTCGGCTGGGAAGTGGCATACGAGTTTAAAGTATGGATAATGCCTCATCATGCCGGAGTCGATTTGATTCTCGGCACTGACTTCATGATCCCAGCTGGGATCCGTCTGGATCTGTACAACTCGGCGGTCGAGCTACCCGATGAGATGGTGATCCCACTCATCCGATCAAGTAATGCGCCGACCAAGACCGAGTTCGGACCAAATGTCCCATGTGGGCCACCAAACGGGTTAACAATCGAAAGTCGAATGACCGCTGAGTTCAAATTGCCCAGGCAACAACCCAGTGAGTCGACGCATGACTTGTGGGTGCGACGGACGAAGGGTTGGATTTCAACGGTTGTTTTTAATCGCCGAGGAAGACCAACCCATGTCCTGATTACGAACGTACGACCGACGTCAGTCTGGTGCCCACCTCACTTTTATGTGATAAAATGGCAACCACACGGAGTACTGGCAAATGAGGGATATGTCCGCGTGAACTCGGCGAAATACCGTGACTGGCAGATATTGGCATTTGAGTCAGCGATGGACAAAGATTTGCTGCGGAAAGAACAGCGACTGTACGATGACTGGTTGTCACACCAGCCGCCAGCCGTGGAAAGACGAAAATACCCAATTCCGACGGCGGTGGAAAAACGACCCCCTTCCAGTGGAAAATGGACCACAATTAACATGCGCCGAACGCTGGAGGAGGATCGAAGCTGATGTAGGAGCCGACGAAGACCAGAGGCGTCGCGATAACACCAACATCATATCAACTTCTAGGGTGACAAGGGGTGACCCGGCTATAATTTTAGCGTTCAGACTGGAAGACGTCCGAGCGGGTCGTACGCCGGCGCTACACGACGGCCAAAATGTCTTCTATCAGCTGTCAAAGTTTGAAGACGATGGCGCCATTTCTGACGTCAACACGAACTCAGCGGTTGAAGGAACAAGTGCAGTAAGTGCCAAGGAAGACGTGTCGGCGATTGAAGACTCAGCTATAACGGAAGGAGACCCTGAAGAACGCTGATAACGCGCCCTACGTGACGCACAACCCGTTATTGACAACCTAGCCAAGTTTGAAGTCATTAGACCAAGTATTGTGAGCGAGGCGAACTCAGCTGTGAGCACCCTGACCACTATAAGTGCTGGGATTAACCATGTGGTGACGGCGAACTCGGCACTCGGAGAACCAGCCACAAGAAATGACTTGGGAGCTGTTCCGCTGTACCATGGAACAACCGACTACGCGAGGGACGAGTGTGGACGTGTGGATGCCTGTCCTGCCGTTGTAGCAGACTCAGCGGTACAGCGCCCTAGTGTGACGACTGCAAATTCCAAGCTGGCGGTATTACTTCAAGAGATGTTGAGGCTAACACTGAATGACTGAGCTGGACGGTGAATACAAGTAACCACAGTGATGAAGGTGAGGCACGAGCCGAGTATGGAGTCGATGGGTTAAGTTCTGCGACCGTGGTGAACTCAGCGATGGGTACGCCAAAAGCCTACATTGTCCAGTGGGCGGCGGTGGACTCGGCGTCAGCGGATCTAAACACCGAGGGTGATTCGGACGTGACCACAGCGTGCCGCCAGGATGTCAGCTATCCCGGAGACGCGTTTGCACGCACGGAAGCTAGTTCTGCCGTCGCAGCCAACTCAGCGGATCAGCTCTCCGACGCAACAGAGGAATATGATAGTCGGGAGGTATTACTACATGAAGGAATAAAGCCCAACGACGACCCAGCTACGGCGGACTCAGCGTTGGAGGCTATGGAGGCTGAAACCGGATCGGATGTGGTCAGAAGGCATGACGAGGATACCATCTACCTTGGAGACAAGTTTGAACACGCAGGAGTCAGATCGGCCATCGCAGTAATCTCAGCGGACACGGGCCCTGACGTGGCCGACACCTATGATTTATCAGAGGTATCACTGTTGGGAGGTACTGTAACTGAGATCGGAGTAACGAACTCAGCGGCGACGGTGTTCGACCACGGCGGAATGGACTACGGTTTAGGACAAGCTGAAGATGATGAATGCAACTCGACGAGAGACCCAACGGAAATCCTAAGACAACACTACTTGGCTGTCGCAGCGACCGAAGACGGGCAAGAGGATGATGTTGCCGACGGTAAGACCGATATCTTTGAGCGGAGTGGGACAGATCTGGAGTTGACGGACTACGCTCACGAGCTGGCTTTCCTTCCCGACCTCACTGAAGTTGAGCCTACAGAACTCGACTATGGCGCTCCAAACGTCAAGTCGAGTAGTCATACACCAGCACAGTCGGCTAGGTTGGTGGCAGAGCTGCTGTTATTTTTTATAATGATTTATCAAAACAAGCTGTACACGAAGGAATAATGATTTCAAATGGTAATGCCCTGCCGCCTCCAGCGTATGGAGCATTGTGCGACATCGACGTTCAAGGACACGCACCTATTAAACAGAGAGCTCAGCGGACACCTCTCCGCCACTTGAGCAAGCTGTACGAGTTGTTGAAGGGGCTGCTTCGAGCTGGGTTGATATCATTCTCGGGCAGCTCTTGGGCCTCGCCAGTGGTGATAGTGCTCAAGAAAAATGGCGTGGATATTCGGCTATGCATTGACTATAAACTAGCTAATGCGATTACGACGCCGATGGAATACGCTATGCCACTAGTCGATGACCTGCTCACCAAATTGGAGAGTTACTTGTGGTTTTGCTCGCTTGATGCTGCGAGCGGACTCTGGGCAGTCTTGATGACATGCCGAGCTCGGCAGATCTCAGCGTTCGTCTGTGCACTTGGACACTTTGAATGGTTACGCATGCCGTTTGGATTGAAGAATGCGCCAATGATTTATCAACGACTGATCAACAAACTCAATGGGGATACGTTCAGCCAAAGGGAGGATGGCAGTTGTTTACTGAACGAATAGCTATTGCTGAAGCCGAGTCGGGAACTCGGCGGGTCGAGCTCGGCGGGGTCAGCGATTCAACGCCAGGTCAGCTAACGAAGCTCGGAGCGGACCACTAATCACAAGCTGACTGCGATCCAGTCCAAGACCTGGTCAACGGACCGGACGGCGACATGTTCGCTAATGGAGAACCAGACCGATCTTATTTAATTGCGGTGTTCAAGCGGAGGTCGTTTGTCGATGATATATGTTTTGGAGGGGAGATGTTTGACGCTTGCCTGGAGACACTCGACCGACTACTAGCCCGGTCGATAGAATGCCGAATTAGCATCAGCTTTACCAAGAGTATCTTTGTCCAACCCAAGGTTGATTTCTTGTCGCACCAGATTACGCCGAGTGGCATACGCGCTGATGCGAATAAGATAGCCGCGATCGCCGAGCTTGCCTTCCCAAAATCAAAGAAGGGGATGCAAGCCTTCCTAGGTGCACGTAACTATTACGGCCGATTCATCCAGAACTTGGCTGTTTATGGAGCGGTACTCTATCAGCTAAAGGACACGGACTTTGGCCCTGGGGGTGACTTGGCGTCAGCAAAAGCGTCATTCGCCGAGCTCAAAAGACGGGTAGCAGAAGCTCCAATTCTGCGCCATTTCGACTCGGCGAAAGAAGTCCACATAATGTTGTACGCCAATACCTGGGCACTGAGGAGTACCATGATGCAGCCGCACGACGACAAGCTGCACCCAGTTCGCTTCTGCGGACGCGTACTAAAGGAGAATGAACTCGGCTATCATCCCGCTGAGAAAGAAGTAGTCGTGCTGTTGCAATTGCTGAAAGTGTGCTACATACTCTTGGCGGGAAAGACGATACACGTCTACACCCGTTTCTCCACGCTGGAGTCGGTGTTTAA
Organism: Phytophthora infestans T30-4; assembly: GCF_000142945.1. Classification (NCBI taxonomy): domain Eukaryota; phylum Oomycota; class Peronosporomycetes; order Peronosporales; family Peronosporaceae; genus Phytophthora; species Phytophthora infestans. The sequence continues at coordinate 36,284 of NW_003303571.1, read as the reverse complement.
GTCAAATTCGCTGTACGGCCGCGCAGTCAGTTTCGTAGTTATGTTGTCACCCTACGATTTGAAGGTGAAGCGAGTACGCGAACGAGATGTAGACTTCGCCCAGTTGCTCCAGGCGTCGATAACCCCGTTTATCGGACTCGACGATTCCTTGAAGCACCTTGCGCCTCCCTCCAAGAACTCGGCGACAGTTCGAATGGACACAGAGCTGCTATACGCTCGAATACCAGCTGACTTTGCGGGATGTGTGCTGTCATTTGATGGCTCAGCGAAGACAGCTAAATACGGCGGGTATGGAAGTTGTTCGTGGATACTGTGGCGCCTTCCGAATTGGGACATTGAAATCGCTGCGAGTGCATACCTGTCGTCCACTACGGTCAACAATGCGGAGTATACTGGAATGAACAATGGGGTCTTGGTGGCGATTGACCGAGGGATAATTGACTTAATTATCGTGGGTGACCCCTGGTTTGCAATCCAGCAATCCATGGGAATGATAGCATGCAAGAAGGAGGCTTTGCAAGTAGAGTTAGCACGACACATGGATCTCACTAAGCGACTCAACTCGGTCTGGTATCGACACATAGCCCGACACTATAACGCAGCGGCGGATTATCTCGCTACAGAGGCACCCAAAGCAAAAGCCAGACGAGTAATTGTCGGGACGGATAGGAAAGCAGAACTGAGAACGATACCGAGTAGCCGAAGAGCTGTACGCCATATACAACCCAGCGGGAACCCCGTCGTCACGGCATTCACTCGTAGCCGAGTGCGCCGAGTTCGCTTTAAAGATGAGCTTGATGAGGACTCGGCTAGAGCCAGAGGAAGAAGTCAAGAACATGAAGCTATATCACCAGAACCTGGCGATTCCGCGTTTGAAAACAGTGGAGATGAATTCGAACAAGCCAGCAGTGCGTCGACTCGGCGGACTAACCGCACGACCCCGAATGCGGAAACAAGGTCGCAGGTGAAGTCAGCCCAGACGGCTCAGAATGCCAACGCGATGGATCCAGTGACTGTACAGACTGACCGGAGACGACGAATCGCGAAGGCACAAGACGAAGAACGCAGGTGGGCCGATCTGAAGGCGTACCTGAGAGGTGAATTTGAGGATCTTACAAACCGTCGAGCTCAGAATGCCGGCAAGGTCGCAGAAGGATTTATACTTAGCGAAGACGTCCTGATATACCGCCGAGATGAGACGCGTCGACTGGGCAAACTCGGTGAATCGAATCTCTCATTGAGATTGGTGATTCCGTCAACTATGATCTACGAGATACTTCGTAACTGTCACAACTCGATCGAAGGGGGTCATCAAGGCATCGTCAGAACTTATCACCTAGTCAAAGCTGATTACCACTGGATTGGTCTTTACGCCGACGTGGTGAAACATGTTAGCGCCTGTGAGAACTGCAGTACCAGTAAGAGCAAGCCACAGTTGAGAGGTTACTCGCCGGGAAATGTGGTGTCAGACCGTTCATTTCAGGTCGTGTCAATGGATTTCGTGATTCCTTTACCTCGAACTTAGCGGGGAAATACTGCACTGCTGCTGTTCCAGGACCACTTCACGGGGTTCGTTATCGCTAAGGTTATGAACGACACTGGGGCACTCGAAGTGGCCAAGGTGTTTGAAGAATGCGTCTTCAGGCGGTTCAAAGCCCCATCTCTGATACGACACGACCGAGATCCAAGGTTTATGAGTGAAGTGTTCCAAACGTTCTCCGAGATTATGCAGTCGAGATCAAGGGCTACGCTGAGTTACCGACCACAAATCAACGGTCAACAAAAAAGGTCAGTCAAGACAATGGTTCAGACTATACGAGTCTGCGTGGAAGACCCGCTCCAGGCCGACTGGGATACATCACCGAGAAGATGGTACACGCTATCAGCAATTCAAGAGATTTGACTCGGCGAAAGACTCATCTCTATCTAGTTTATGACTGGGACGCCTAGTCCACACTCAAGGCTATGACGAGCTCCATACGACATGGACAGGGACGCACAGCCAATCCGGCGGATGCGGTCGAGTCACGCCGGGAAGCGAACAGACAACGAGAAGTTGCCCTACGGCTAGCAGCTGAGTTCCAAGTGCGAGAGAAGGCACCACGAGCTCGAGAACACAACGAAGCACTGAGCAAGAAGGAGAAAAAATCCATTTCCAACACAGCAGATGATGAAGCCGGAGTTGAAGAACCAAGCGATGAATCCACTGAATCCTTGTTCAAAGAAGGATATCAAGTCTGGTTGTTTATGGAGCGAGTCAAGTCGGGCCTGACCTAGAAGTTAGCCCATCGATGGCATGGACCATTCAGGGTGAAGAAGAAGGTGGAAGAATTCGCCTATAAATTGGTGTTACCCGACAAGAGTGGATACAGGTTTTTTTTTCAGTGGTCCATGTATCACGTCTGAAGGCAGTCACCGAACTCGGCGGAAGACCAAAGACGAGGCTAATCGCCGACCTCGAAGAAACTCAGCGATGTGACTTTGACGAAGAATTACTACCCGAAGATAGCTGGGAACCAGACGCAAGTACGAACCAGTATGAATTCGAGGCAATCCTTGACGACGAGTTACCACTATACACGAGTACGTCCCGGTCCCAGCGAAAGTTTTAGGTTAAGTGGGTCGGCTACGATGAGTCTACTTGGGAACCACTGTCGAATTTGTCACATGAAGGTCTCCTGTTTGATTATCTACGACAAAAGAAGCGTGAAAACCGTCTGCAAATGGTGCAAGTTGCAGATGAGGATTAAAAGTTATTGCACCAAAAGTTACACCAACTCGGCGGACGACACATGCCGAGTTGAGATGGAATGCTACTGTGACGAAATTGCATTTATTGAATAATTACGAAATGGAGTCATGAACGGTACTCAGTCGGAAGAAGAAACAAATTAAAAAGAAAGCGATCCGGACTCCAAGAGAAGTGAACCCGTAGGCCATGAGCCTCGCCAAGAAGGTCAATTCTTCTCGACGCTCGTATACCTGCTCGGTAATCCTGGTCATGAGGGAGTCAAGACTCACTGGAGCAGCCGAGCTTGACTGACTGTTGGCACCCGAAGTGGTGTCACCCGGCAACCTCGGTGGACCAGGAGGGCGTGCGCGAGAAGACCTTGCCGACTCCGAGTCGGACTCATGGGAAGTTGTCAGGTCGACCAACCCAGCTTCATGCCGGTCGCTGACCCCTCGAGTGCCGACGGGTCGAGATATCGACTCAGCTGGCGCGCCTTCACCTCGACGAGGCGCTGGAAGAGACGGATGGTGCCGCGAATTGTGCTGGAGTAACATGCGAGGAGTAAGGAGCTGCCACATGAGTGACAGCGGAAGCAACAAACGTACCGAAGAAGGTGGTGGAGAGCCGCGAGGCGTCATTAGCCGAGTATGGCCCAACGGTGGCAGAACCAAATGAGGGATTAAGACACTCACCAGCTCGGCTCGTATCATAACCGGGGCAGTTGTGGTGTAGGGATTTCCAGATTCGACCATACGCCAACCTACTTAAGATCAAGAATCGGCTCGGTCTGATAACCCAGAGCTTAGGAGCAAAGGATCACGGTAAGTACTCGGCGATCTGTCCGGATATGCTATCCGGATAGCCGCTGAGCTCAACGGTCACCTGAACCGAGCTGGGGGTCGGTAGAGATCCGAAACGACTACATTTCACTAGATATTTGAATAAGAAGCATAGGATTAAATAGGGGAAGCCGAGAAGACCCCCATAAGATAACAGAGCAGCATTTTCCTAGTCCAAGACACGTGTACACTTTTCCGGTGAGTCCCTGCATAGGGCTGGATTATGCCCGCCGTCAGTACTCGAGAGACATAGCTTGTAGGGTATTGACTGGTAGCGCCAAGAGATTAGGTCGGTCCGGGTAGGACAAAGTTTCGCTACGCGCGAAAGAAGTCCCGCATACTCAGCGGCCGGTACGCCGGATAGCCCGGGTGTTGTAACACTTCTAGCTGAGCAGCCTCTGCGCTCGGTGACCTGTAAAAGCGCTCGCGCGCCGTCGTCCATCCTTTGGTGGAGGGCACAGGGTTGTGAACGAGCTCAGCCGAACCAAACTCGGCGGAGCCTCGGAAGTGATCTGACTTGGTTAGTCGGAACCGAGTGGAAGCGAACCACTCGTCTGTCCCGAAAGAGCCGGACCGCGAGGGGATCACCCTCTGCGCAGGCCATACAACCGCCGACCTAACTCGGCGATTCGTTGTGGTTTGTGTAAGGAATCCACATCTGACGGTATTTGTGTGTTCTACTACACCACACAATGCTCGCATATGTGATTCGTGTTTGCTACGAATGCGGCAAAATCCACGTCAGCAGCCGCGTTGCTTTTCCAGACGAAAAGGCTCGCTATCACCAGGTCGGGGCTGACAGGTGCAGTGTAAACTGCTGTCTTCGCGCCTCATACAAGCGAAGTAGCGTCAAAAGCTCACCCTTGCTGCTCGTGCCTATGCTCGCCTATCTGGCTCGTTTTTGCTACGAATGCGGCCATTTCCACGTCAGCAGCCGGGTTGCTTTTCCAGACGAAAAGGTCCGCTATCACCAGGTCGGGGCTGACAGGTGCAGTGAAATATGCGGCCTTCGCGCCTTAAACGAGCGGAGTGGTGTCAAAAGCTCGCCCCTGTCGCTCGAGCCTATGCTTGCCTATGTGATTCGTTTTTGCTACGAATGGGGCCGAATCAAAGTCAGGATCCATGTTGCGTTTCCAGACGAAAAGGTCCGCTATCACCAGGTCAGCGGTGACAGGTGCAGCGTAACTGCTGCCTTCGCGCCTCAAACAAGCGGAGTAGCGTCAAAAGCTCACCCTTGCTGCTCGTGCCTATGCTCGCCTATCTGATTCGTTTTTGCTACGAATGCGGCCAAATCCACGTCAGCAGCCGGGTTGCTTTTCCAGACGAAAAGGTCCGCTATCACCAGGTCGGGGCTGACAGGTGCAGTGTAAACTGCTGCCTTCGCGCCTCAAACAAGCGGAGTAGCGTCAAAAGCTCACCCTTGCTGCTCGTGCCTATGCTCGCCTATCTGATTCGTTTTTGCTACGAATGCGGCCAAATTCACGTCAGCAGCCGGGTTGCTTTTCCAGACGAAAAGGTCCGCTATCACCAGGTCGGGGCTGACAGGTGCAGTGTAATATGCGGCCTTCGCGCCTTAAACAAGCGGAGTAGCGGCAAAAGCTCGCCCTTGCCGCTCGAGCCTATGCTCGCCTATGTGATTTGATTTTACTACGAATGGGTCCGAATTCACGTCAACAGCCGGGTTGCTTTTCGAGACGAAAGGGCCCCCTGTCTCCAGGGCGGCGCTGACAGGTGCAGTGTAGTTAGCTGTTTGGGCGCCTTAACAACCGGAGTAGCGGCAAAAGCGCGTCTCTGTGGGTCGGTTTTAGGGCTTCTCTGTGATTTGTTCTTGCTACGAATGGGGACAAATCACCACCACCAGATCGACTGCGTCTCCGGACGAAAGGATCCGCTGTCATCAGGTCGCGCTTGACCGGTGTAGTGTGATTAGCCCTTTTTGCACCTCACACAAGCGGGGTAGAGACAAACGCTCGACTTTGCTACTCGAGTCTATGGCCGTTGATGCGTTTCGAATTAGCTACGAATAGAGCCGAGTCACCGGCTTCAGATCGGTTGCGTCTACGGATGGCCCGAGTGGCGGGGCACTTAAAGCTCAGCCGTTTTTGCGCTCGGTGACTTGTAAAAGCGCTCGCGCGCCGTCATCCATCCTTTTTGGATGGGACAGAGTTTTCATAAGAAGGTCGGCCGAGCCGAACCCGGCGGATAATCGCAATTACTCTGACTTGGTTAGTCGGAACTCAGTGAAAGCGAGCCACTCGTCTGTCCGGCTGGGTCGAAGCGCGAGGGGGTCACCCCATATGCAGACCATACGAGCGTCGACATAACTCGATGATTTGTTGTGGTTTGTGTAAAGAACCCACATCTGACAGTATTTGGGTATTCGACTACACCATACTTGTGCCTAGACCCCGGATCAGAAGTGGGTGCTTTCTTTTGTAGGCACCAGATAACCCAGTTAAGAGGAAAATAAGAAAAAGAGAAAAGGTTAAGCTGGTCAAGGGATCAGCGACTTCGGGCGACGGAAGCTCAGCGATGACTGGAGAATCGCCTTTCGCGGGGTCGGACTCGGCGGATCAACGACTCATCACCATGACCAGAAGTATGGGACAACCGTCCAATTTGAAAATGATAAAGGGCCAAAACAAGAAGAGTGAGAGCGGAGATGCAAGTGAAAGGGGGGGTACGAAGAGAGGATTGAGGACGCTGAGCTCAGCGACACGAATATCGTCGAGCTACTTGGCGAGGTGGAAGAGCTGACGCTGCACGTGGGACGTATGGGACTACCACGTTCGAAGGTGACTATTATGATAGAGATGAAGAAGAACCACGGCGTTGCTCAAGGGTCAGTCCACCTATTTCCAGAGAGCGGATACGCAATCAACAAGGTCGGATCGGTAAGCATATATTAATTTTGATACGCGGTCTACTCAATAGATTGCCGGATTTGTTTCAATATTATTGGGCAAGTATGACATGACCTTTAATGACCAGTTTGTTGATCAGAGGATGCGCAAGGTAGTGGGTCGCAACGAATTTAAGTATTAACAGAATTAAATTTACCTCATCAGCAACAAGTACTGTAACGGGGTTACATGGTGTGGAACACACAGGGGTACGAAGTACCCGGAGAGTTAGCAAACTCTCAGTACATAAGTTTTAGAGTTAACAAGGTATATCAGTACGTTGACTGAGACCCACACGTTATGCATTTGATTAGGTTATTCTATACTAGATAGTTTAAGAGATACATTTACCCCTAGGCGGCTTGACCGCAATAATAGAAAATAAAACACTTATGGTTTTAAGGCATAAACGCTAAGGTATTAACTTTGAGCCCTGGTCTTGGGCTGTAAGTGTCCTTTGGATAAGGAACTTAGTATTAGTGACTCTTTGAGTCGAACGTCTTCCTCTGACGCTAAAGCTACGGCAGCCCCGCTGCACAGCCACTTCAGACATAGTGGGACGGTTATGAGTCCGCGGTCGCGACGATTTGTTATGCAGACGGAACACCAAGTCAACTGGACCCTCCGTGTTGTGTTGGCGCACTTGCTGCCCAAAGTGGAGGAACCGTTGCGCTAATGGGTTGTGCTCTGCCATCATTTTCTCGATATCCAGTAGTGCAACACGATCCAGATCCGCGAATATACCAAGACGTCGCTTCGCGCGACATTGCATGTCTGGATCCACAATGTAGATCTGCGCAAACTTGGGTGCAACCCGCGCGCCTGTCTGACGGTCTATGTGGGGGAGGAGAGATGCCCCATAGCCCATTGAATGCGATATGTGTACACCCCGTGTGTACCGGCAACGCCCACGTCTTGACGTACGCTTTGAAATGATCGATTTGAGCAAGATACACCAATCGACGTAAACGCAAAGGCTTAATTGTAGGCACGAATTTGACGGTGGAACTCGGGATCCCCGTACAGCTGAAGCAACTTCCGTGGCGCGGGGTGCAGTGGGGGCAACTTCACCCTGTCTGTCAGACAGCATGATGTCGCAGACTTGCCAGGCCATTTCCAAGCATTGCAGAACGGACAAACGGTTGTAGCCGGGAGCTTGTGTCGACCGTTGACCACGTCGTCACCCGTTATCATGGACGCATCGAAACTTTTAAGGGGTATTAGAGCGTGGCCATGACGGACGCATTGGCGTCGAGTGCACACCAGCTCGAGCTCCTGCTGTCGTTCTTCTGCTCTCTGACCCGCTCTCCGATTAAATTGGGCCGTAGGCTAACGACCAGAAGTTGGGCATCAACGATGCGTAGGCGTTTGTGATCTCACGGAGCTGCACAGCGCTGGTGTGAGGTGCAGCCCCGTCCGCCGTCTTAACAAGACGTGACCTCGCTGAGGAAAGTTTTGAAAACGGAATGTTCTCATCTTAGTGGGGGGGGCTGTAACGGGGTTACATGATGTGAAACATACATGGATACGAAGTACCCGGAGAGTTAACGAACTCTCAGTACAAAAAGCTGGAGGGCTAACAAGGTATCTCAGTACGTTGGCTAAAAGCCACACGTTTTGCATTTGATTAGGTTTAACTATGCTAGATAGTTAAACAGATACATTTACCCCTAGGCGGCTTGGCAGCGATAATAGTAAATAAAACACTTCTGGTTTTGAAGCATAAAAGTTAAGGTATTAAATTTGCGCCCTGGTCTTGGGCTGTAAGTGTCCTTTGGATAAGGAACTTAGTATTAGTGACTCTTCCAGTCGAACGTCTTCCTCTGACGCTAAAGCTACGACCGCCCCGCTGCACTTGGTAGCACATGTAGTCAATCCCGCTCCTGAGTCGGTTGACTATATCCTCTGCGAGGATGGAACGCCCCGTCTTCGCGAATTTGCCTCCGGCGCAGCAGGACGCGCTTACTAAGCTTAGGGCCTTGCTTGGTCCGGAGGGTGGGGCTTATCTTGCATCGCAAGGTCCAGAGGCGGTCACCGTCAGGCTTGAATCGTTCTCCCGCTACGAGAACGCGCTCTTGGAATACGTTCAAGAGAAGATGAGCGCTGCAACGGCGGCGGCGTCAATGACGCGTGAAGGGTCTATGAGACTCAAACCGCTCATGGTGAGCGTAAAAACCTTCGAGGGGAAGGATGGAGAGAATACCTTTTTCTGGACCCGTGAGGTCGAGATGGTCATGGGATCGGCCCTGATTCAGTCTGAGCATCAGCGCGTGGCGCTGGCTATCTCCAGGCTTGGAGGCCGCGCTCGCGAATGGACACTAACGGCGGCACCTCTGTTGACGCTGCATTTCCCATTTTGGATCAGCTGAAACAACAGCTTTCGCGCGTGTTCGCGCCGCCTAATCAGGCGTACCGTATCCGGTCGAAGTTCCTTGTTACCCGCCATGGTAAGAATGATTTATTGGACTATGTCCAAGCGTTGAGAACCCTTATCGCCGTAATGGCGGCGGACCCTCTCCCGGAACCGGTCAGCGTGATCGTGTTCATGAAGAAACTTCGTGGTGTAGTAGAACAGACAAATACCATCAGATGTGGATTCCTTACACAAACCACAACGAATCGCGAGCTAAGTCGGCGGTTGTATGGCCTGCGCAGAGGGTGGACCCCTCGCGGTTCAGCCCTGCCGGGACAGACGAGTGGTTCGCTTCCACTCGGTTCCGACTAACCAAGTCAGATCACTTCCGAGGCTCCGCCGAGTTTGGTTCGGCTGAGCTCGTTCACAACCCTGTGCCCTCCACCAAAGGATGGACGACGGCGCGCGAGCGCTTTTACAGGTCACCGAGCGCAGAGGCTGCTCAGCTAGAAGTGTTACAACACCCGGGCTATCCGGCGTACCGGCCGCTGAGTATGCGGGACTTCTTTCGCGCGTAGCGAAACTTTGTCCTACCCGGACCGACCTAATCTCTTGGCGCTACCAGTCAATACCCTACAAGCTATGTCTCTCGAGTACTGACGGCGGGCATAATCCAGCCCTATGCAGGGACTTACCGGAAAAGCGTACACGTGTCTTGGACTAGGAAAATGCTGCTCTGTTATCTTATGGGGGTCTTCTCGGCTTCCCCTATTTAATCCTATGCTTCTTATTCAAATATCTAGTGAAATGTAGTCGTTTCGGATCTCTACCGACCCCCAGCTCGGTTCAGGTGACCGTTGAGCTCAGCGGCTATCCGGATAGCATATCCGGACAGATCGCCGAGTACTTACCGTGATCCTTTGCTCCTAAGCTCTGGGTTATCAGACCGAGCCGATTCTTGATCTTAAGTAGGTTGGCGTATGGTCGAATCTGGAAATCCCTACACCACAACTGCCCCGGTTATGATACGAGCCGAGCTGGTGAGTGTCTTAATCCCTCATCTGGTTCTGCCACCGTTGGGCCATACTCGGCTAATGACGCCTCGCGGCTCTCCACCACCTTCTTCGGTACGTTTGTTGCTTCCGCTGTCACTCACTTGGCAGCTCCTTACTCCTCGCATGTTACTCCAGCACAATTCGCGGCACCATCCGTCTCTTCCAGCTCCTCGTCGAGGTGAAGGCGCGCCAGCTGAGTCGATATCTCGACCCGTCGGCACTCGAGGGGTCAGCGACCGGCATGAAGCTGGGTTGGTCGACCTGACAACTTCCCATGAGTCCGACTCGGAGTCGGCAAGGTCTTCTCGCGCACGCCCTCCTGGTCCACCGTGTTTGCCGGGTGACACCACTTCGGGCGCCAACAGTCAGTCAAGCTCGGCTGCTCCAGTGAGTCTTGACTCCCTCATGACCAGGATTACCGAGCAGGTATACGAGCGTCGAGAAGAATTGACCTTCTTGGCGAGGCTCATGGCCTACAGATTCACTCGTTCCGTGGAGCCTTCCGATCCCGTGCAGCGGCGAGCGATCCTGCATGCTTCTTCTGCGGGGGGGGGGGCAGTTGGACATCTTGAAAGGCAACTACGCCGCTCTTGATTACCCCCAGATCATTGGTGATCTCAGGGCCGACAATCAAGCAGTTCAAAAAGAGAACCGCGAATTATCTCGGCGACTGGACTCTCTTGCCCTCAGCCATGTCGAATTGTCCACTTAGCTCTCATCGGCGCCACAACCGGTGTCCCGATTGGAGGCTGCTGCCACGTAGTCTGCTAATGTCCTTGCTTCACTGCGAACGGCTGTAGCCCTGAGTGAAGCGAAACTTGCTCGGGCTATCGTAGCTGAGCAGAGCGAGGTTGACGCTGCGTTGAGGCAGGCCCAGCTCCACCACCAGCAAGTCTTGGATCGGGACGCTGCGATCGCGGTCCTCCTCCGGTCCATCTCCGAGAGGGATGCAGCGTGTGTTAGTCTCCAAGGCATTGCTTCTAAGCATTTCGAGCAGCTGCAGGAATCGGTGCAGCCGTACAGCTAAACCGGCAATCAACCTTTGCGGCACGCTCATTTGGTGATCGCTGAGCAGCGGACTTGACGTCGACGCAGCGGCTTCGGCGTTATGCAAATCCAAAGTCTCCAACTGCTGCGGGTCCTCGTCACCGTTCGCCGGCGCCGCATCCGCCTTAGGCGTACGCTTGTCCACTTCCCGGGGGGGGGGGATACACTAGGCTGTCAGTGCACTTTTGCGTTCGAGTTCTCCTCAAGCCACCGTGTCCGATGGAGGGAAACCCCGCTCTGGTAAATCTCGTCGTCGGACTCGGCGGAAAAGGTTCGTCACCTTCAGCTGATTTCTGCTACAAAGCCAGCTGTCTCCGGTCACTCTGAAGACGAAGATGAAGCTTCGAGCGAATTTGAATACGAGTTTGAGATGTCTGGACCTGCCGACGACACCGTTCTTGCGTCTGATTCGACGAATCTGGTGAGTTCTACGACTTCTTGTCCTCTGTCGATGTCGTCAGTCGTGGCTACTCAACCATCGTCGGTGTCCTCTTCTGACGTCATGGATTCACTGCCTGTCCCGGCTACGAGTGTTTGTGCCCCAGGCTCGACCTCACCTAGCTCAGCTGAGTTGCCCCAGTCAAGCGTACCACTCAGCGTCGTATCAACGGAGGTTGGGCACTCCCGGTCGTCGTCACCTGGTCCTCGTTTTTCTCCCGCCCCCCCCCCTCTCTCGAGGCATTAGCGTATCCACTACACCGACCGACTTGGTGACTCCGGCCGTGAGCGTCCTCAGACCGTCTCTCCCTGCGAGCTCGGCTGTGTTGACGTCCCCTTCTGGGCGTCCCATCCGGTGATCTGCTGCGACTACTCGTACTGTGACCGCTCGGCTGCTTGAGGATCTTGACGCGTCTGACGACGAGGATGTAGGGCCTGGCGACAGCTCTGCACCGTCCGCCAGCTCGACGAATCTTTCCGCTGGGTCGCTCTCGGATCCCATTTCTCTGTCCGAGACCTCGGCGGATAGTCCTCCAGGTTCTGACTCGGCGGGTGAAGATGCTCGTCGTTCTGCCAAGGCGAGAAGCCTTCATGAGGCAATCTTCGGTTCCGCTGATGAGATGAGTGATAAATCTTTACCGCCGAGTGATCGTCGCTCTTCGCGGCATTCATCGATGGATTCTGGTGACGAGGCGACGCCTACTACCTCCGCGTCAGCTCCAGGGAAACAGCAACGCCGCAAGCGTCGTGCCTCGCCGAGTCCTACCGGTCACCGGTCAAAGCAACCCAAGAAGCACCACAAGAAGCATCGACACCACAAACATCGGCAGCCTGCGTCATTCTTTGACCTGGCTCCTTCCCCATCTCTGTCGGCTGCTCCTTCGCCGAGTGTGCCCCCGGTAGCGTCTGCTCCATCCCAGCCGAGTTCGACTGCGTCATGGCCGGCTTCGGTCACTCTGCCAAGCGCTCTTATGCTCCCGCTGGCGGCGTTACGGACCCGGGCATCGCAAGCGATTTCCAAGGATTGTCGTTTGATTCTTCACACGGCTCAGCTCCGCGAGGTGCCATTTATGCATTTTGACTCAATTTGTTGTTGGAATGCATTACTGGATACACTGAGTGGAGGCGTGCAGCTGGAGCTGCTAGGTGGCAAGGGTCGTGTGCCGCCCATGCCATGTTTTCTTGACGGCATACAAGCTTACATGGCTGTCTTCAATCCCGCCATCCTTGTCAGCGTCTCCGGCGGATGCTTCCCGAGATTCCTTTCTTCTTTTCTTCGTCGGTTTTGGAGGAGGTTCGGCGGTGTTTGGCTTCTCAAACCTGACCTCGAACGTTGATGCAGGCTCTTGGAGATATGTGGGTGAAGCTTCGTGGCGACAGTCCTTTGGACTCGGCGCGGGGGGGGGGGGCTATCCCGACGAACGAACAAGTGACTCGTTACTTTGTTGCTCTTTACGAGCGTCGCCGCTGGATCGTCGAGTCAAGTGTGTTGATGGGCCTCCATCCAGGCCTGAACCCGACAGCCACGCCTGCTCAGCTTTTTGAAGTGTATGAGCTGTGGCTGGTGTACAAGATCGAGCGCAAACGCCGTAGTGACACCCTACAATCCTTGGTTGTCGCTGTCTACGACCAGCTCTACTCGGCGGTCACCCAGAAGCTCATATATGAAGGTATATTTCGATCCGTCCGTTCCCCATTATTCTCCGGTTAACCTTTCGTGGGTCCCAACCGGAAGAGACTGGGTTCGGTGTGCTCACGACGTGGATCTAGCCGAGCCCTGGCGAGCTTGGTGGCTAACCGACCCGGCGATTAACGCGTATAATACGTGTTTCCGCGCTCGGAACGTGGACTCCTTGGTTTTCACTCCGCGCGGTATGAACCCCCAGGTCGTTGACGACGCGATCGAAGAAGCCTTCGACCTTGCCGAACAAGCGCCTCCTTCTTACGCGATAGGGTGCTCCACCTCGGTTGAATCGTTAATGTATCCACATTTTCGCTGGGTCTTCTATCGGTGAGCTCGGCTCGAATAACGAAAGTGCATCTGATGGCGACTCGGCGGACGATGGGTTGGATTCTCCCAACGTTCGAGGCGCGTCTCCGAGTATGTCTCTGTTCAGCACACCACTTCCAAGTGGGACGGATCCGCTTCACCCCACGTCATCTGAGTCAGGTTCTGAGGCACAGGTTCTTCTTCCGCCTACTTTTGTGTCAGTTTCTTTGGCTAGCTCGGCGATGATACTTCTTGCCACGGCTGCGGATATTGCATCTCCTCTAGCGCTCTCTCAGGGAGCGATGTCAGCTACGCTGCAACGCCTCCAATCGTCGAGTCCGTTGAGCTCATCCCAGTTGTCTCCGTCGGGTTCACCTCTCTTGGAGTCCGGATCGCCTTATTTTTTTCTTTTTCTTCTTTCGACTGAGTATCGTCCATGCCTCCATTTCGTAATTATTTAATAAATGCAATTTCGACACAGTAGCATTCCATCTCAACTCGGCATGTGTCGTCCGCCGAGTTGGTGTAACGTTTGGTGCAATAACTTTTAATCCTCATCTGCAACTTGCACCATTTGCAGACGGTTTTCACGCTTCTTCTGTAGTCGATAATCAAACAGAAGACCTCCACATGACAAATTCGACAGTTGTTCCCAAGTAGGCTCATCGTAGCCGACCCACTTAACCTAAAACTTTCGCTGGGACCGGGACGTACTCGTGTATAGTGGTAACTCGTCGTCAAGGATTGCCTCGAATTCATACTGGTTCGTACTTGCGTCTGGCTCCCAGCTATCTTCAGGTAGTAGTTCTTCGTCAAATTAAAATCGCTGAGTCTCTTTGAGGTCAGCGATTAGCCTCGTCTTGGGTCTTTCGCCGAGTTCGGTGACTGCCTTCAGACGTGATATATGAACCACTGGGTAAGAACCTATTTCCGCTCTTGTCGGGTAACACCAATTTATAGGCGAATTCTTCCACCTTCTTCTTCACCCTGAATGGTCCATGCCATCGATGGGCTAACTTCTAGGTCAGGCCCGACTTGACTCGCTCCATAAACAACCAGACTTGATATCCTTCTTTGAACAAGGATTCAGTGGATTCATCGCTTGGTTCTTCAACTCCGGCTTCATCATCTGCTGTGTTGGAAATGGATCTTTTCTCCTTCTTGCTCAGTGCTTCGTTGTGTTCTCGAGCTCGTGGTGCCTTCTCTCGCACTTGGAACTCAGCTGCTAGCCGTAGGGCAACTTCTCGCTGTCTGTTCGCTTCCCGGCGTGACTCGACCGCATCCGCCGGATTGGCTGTGCGTCCCTGTCCATGTCGTATGGAGCTCGTCATAGCCTTGAGTGTGGACTAGGCGTCCCAGTCATAAACTAGATAGAGATGAGTCTCTCGCCGAGTCAAATCTCTTGAATTGCTGATAGCGTGTACCATCTTCTCGGTGATGTATCCCAGTCGGCCTGGAGCGGGTCTTCCACGCAGACTCGTATAGTCTGAACCATTGTCTTGACTGACCTTTCTTGTTGACCGTTGATTTGTGGTCGGTAACTCAGCGTAGCCCTTGATCTCGACTGCATAATCTCGGAGAACGTTTGGAACACTTCACTCATAAACCTTGGATCTCGGTCGTGTCGTATCAGAGATGGGGCTTTGAACCGCCTGAAGACGCATTCTTCAAACACCTTGGCCACTTTGAGTGCCCCAGTGTCGTTCATAACCTTAGCGATAACGAACCCCGTGAAGTGGTCCTGGAACAGCAGCAGTGCAGTATTTCCCCGCTGAGTTCGAGGTAAAGGAATCACGAAATCCATTGACACGACCTGAAATGAACGGTCTGACACCACATTTCCCGGCGAGTAACCTCTCAACTGTGGCTTGCTCTTACTGGTACTGCAGTTCTCACAGGCGCTAACATGTTTCACCACGTCGGCGTAAAGACCAATCCAGTCGTAATCAGCTTTGACTAGGTGATAAGTTCTGACGATGCCTTGATGACCCCCTTCGATCGAGTTGCGACAGTTACGAAGTATCTCGTAGATCATAGTTGACGGAATCACCAATCTCAATGAGAGATTCGATTCGCCGAGTTTGCCCAGTCGACGCGTCTCATCTCGGCGGTATATCAGGACGTCTTCGCTAAGTATAAATCCTTCTGCGACCTTGCCGGCATTCTGAGCTCGACGGTTTGTAAGATCCTCAAATTCACCTCTCAGGTACGCCTTCAGATCGGCCCACCTGCGTTCTTCGTCTTGTGCCTTCGCGATTCGTCGTCTCCGGTCAGTCTGTACAGTCACTGGATCCATCGCGTTGGCATTCTGAGCCGTCTGGGCTGACTTCACCTGCGACCTTGTTTCCGCATTCGGGGTCGTGCGGTTAGTCCGCCGAGTCGACGCACTGCTGGCCTGTTCGAATTCATCTCCTCTGTTTTCAAACGCGGAATCGCCAGGTTCTGGTGATATGCTTCATGATCTTGACTTCTTCCTCTGGCTCTAGCCGAGTCCTCATCAAGCTCATCCTTAAAGCGAACTCGGCGCACTCGGCTACGAGTGAATGCCGTGACGACGGGGTTCCCGCTGGGTTGTATATGGCGTACAGCTCTTCGGCTACTCGGTATCGTTCTCAGTTCTGCTTTCCTATCCGTCCCGACAATTACTCGTCTGGCTTTTGCTTTGGGTGCCTCTGTAGCGAAATAATCCGCCGCTGCGTTATAGTGTCGGGCTATGTGTCGATACCAGACCGAGTTGAGTCGCTTAGTGAGATCCATGTGTCGTGCTAACTCTACTTGCAAAGCCTCCTTCTTGCATGCTAGCATTCCCATGGATTGCTGGATTGCAAGCCGGGAGTCACCCACGATAATTAAGTCAATTATCCCTCGGTCAATCGCCACCAAGACCCCATTGTTCATTCCAGTATACTCCGCATTGTTGACCGTAGTGGACGACAGGTATGCACTCGCAGCGATTTCAATGTCCCAATTCGGAAGGTGCCACAGGATCCACGAACAGCTTCCATACCCGCCATACTTAGCTGTCTTCGCCGAGCCATCAACTGAAAGCACACATCCCGTGAAGTCGGCTGGTATTCGGGCGTATAGCAGCTCTGTGTCCATTCAAACTGTCGCCGAGTTCTTGGAGGGAGGCGCAAGGTGCTTCAAGGAATCGTCGAGTCCGATAAACGGGGTTATCGACGCCTGGAGCAACTGGGCGAAGTCTACATCTCGTTCGCGTACTCGCTTCACCTTCAAATCGTAGGGTGACAACATAACTACGAAACTGACTGCGCGGTCGTACAGCGAATTTGACTTAAACACCGACTCCAGCGTGCAGAAACGGGTGTAGACGTGTATCGTCTTTCCCGCCAAGAGTGTGTAGCACACTTTCAGCAATTGCAACAGCGCGACCACTTCTTTCTCAGCGGGATGATAGCCGAGTTCATTCTCCTTTAGCACGCGTCCGCAAAAGCGAACTGGGCGCAGCTTGTCGTCATGCGGCTGCATCATAGCACTGCTCAGTGCCCAGTCATTAGCGTACAACATGATGTGTACTTCTTTCGCCGAGTCGAAATTGCGAAACATTGGAGCTTCCGCTACCCGTTTGTTTTAGCTTGTCGAATGACGCTTTTGCTGACGTCAAGTCATCCCAGGACCAAAGTTCGCCTCCTTCAGTTGGTAGAGTACTGCTCCATAAACAGCCAAGTTCTGGATGAATCGGCCGTAATAGTTACGTGCACCTAGGAAGGCTTGCATCCCTTTCTTTGGTTTTGGGAAGGAGGGCTCGGCGATCGCGGCTATCTTCTTCGTATCGGCGCGTATACAACTCGGCGTAATCTGGTGCGACAAGAAATCAACCTTGGGTTGGACAAAGATACTCTTGGTAAAGCTGATGCTAATTCGGCATTCTATCGACCGGGCTAGTAGTCGGTTCAGTGTCTTTAGGCAGGCGTTAAACGTCTCCTCTCCAAAACAAATATCATCGACAAACGTTTTCCGCTTGAACACTGGGATCAGATTAGACTGGTCAGGCTCTCCATTAGCGAACATGTTGCCGTCCGGTCCGTTGACCAGGTCTTGGACTGGATCGCAGTCAGCTTGTGATTGGTGGTCCGCTTCGAACTTCGTCAGCTGTCCTGGCGCTGAGTCGCCGTCTCCGCCGAGCTCGAATCGCCGAGCTCCCGACTCGGCTTCAGCGTAAGCCATTCGTTCAGCAAACGACCTTTTGGTTGGACACATCCCTATAAAGCGTTGTCGATGAGTCGCTGGTAAATCATAGGCGCATTCTTCAATCCGAACGGCATTCGCAACCATTCGAAGTGCCCAAGTGCACAGACGAACGCCGAGATCTGCCGAGCTCGGCGAGTCATCAAGACTGCCCAGAATCTGCTAGCAGTATCAAGCGAGCAACACCATAAGTAACTCTCCAATTCGGTGAGCAGGTCATCAACTAGTGGCATGGCGTATTCCATCGGCGTCGTAATCGCGTTAACTAGTTTATAGTTAATGCATAGCCGAATATCCACTCCATTTTTTAATATTATCACCACTGGTGAGGCCCAGGGGCTGTCCGAGAATGATATCAGCCCAGCTCACAGAAGCCCCTTCAGCAACTCGTACAGTTTGCTCAGGTGGCGGAGAGCTATCCGCCAAGCTTTCGGCTTGCTAGGTGTGTGTCCTTGAACGTCAATGTCGCACAACGCCCCGTACGCTGGAGGCGGAAGGGCGTTACCACTTGAAATCATTATGCCTTCGTGCTTTTGCAGCTTTGCCACCAACCTAGCCGACTGCACTGGTTTGTGACTACTTGACTTGATGTTTGGAGCGCCATTGTCAAGTTATGTTGGCTTCACTTCAGTGAGGTCGGGGAGGAAGGCCAGCTCATGAGCGTAGCCCGTCAACACCAGATCTGTCCCACTTCACCCAAAGACATCGGTCTTAATGTCGTCAACATCATCCTCTTGCTCGTCCTCGGTGGCTGCGATAGCCACGTAGTGTTGGCTTAGGGTTTCCATTGGGTCTCCTGCTGAGCTGCATTTATCATCTTCCTAGCTGAGCTCAGCGCGGACAGGCTCGGTCACCGTCTTAGAGCCGGTACTATTTACCGCATTATGGCAAGCTGTTTCTCCATCCCTAGCTTGTTCTAAACTGTAGCCAATTCCGCCGGGGTCGAACGCCGTAGTCGCTGAGCTCGTTACTCCGTTCTGAGTTCCAGTACCTCGCAACAGTAATACCTCTGGTGAATCATAGTTGTAGTTAACGTGAGGGCCCGTATCCGCTGAGCCCACTACGATGGCCGATATGACATCTGCGCGTTCATCCTTGTCTCCGAGGTAGATGGTATCATCGTCGTGTCGTCTAACCACATCCGAATCGGTTTCAGCATCCATAGTCTCCAACGCTGAGTCCGCTGTAGCTGGATCGTCGTTAGGCTTAATTCCCTCATGTAGTAATACCGTCCGACTATCATAATATTCAGTCGCGTCATAGTGCTGGTCCGCCGAGCTCACCAAGACGGCAGAACTAACTTCCCTGAACACAAACTCGTCTCCTGTATAGCTGATATCCTGGCGACACGCTGTGGCCACGTCCGAACCACTCTCAGCGTTTAGATCTAGTGACGCCGAGTCCACCGACGCCGACTGAATAATGCTGGATTTTGGCGTACCCATCGCTGAGTTCGCCACGTCTGCAGAGCTTAAACCATTGATTCTACTCTCAGCTCGTGCATCATCTTCGTCACCGTGGTTACTTATCTTCATCGTTCAGTTCAGCCCTTTACTGTTAGCCTCAACATCGCTTGAAAGTACATCTAGCTTGGAATTTGTCGTCGTCGCGCTATGGCCGCCGCGCTGTACCGCGGAGGCTGCTGCGACGGCATGACAGACATCCACGCGTCCATACTCTTCACTCGCGTAGTCGGTGGTCTTGTGGCACGCTGGGACAGTTTCCGAGTCGTCTCTTATGTCTGAATCTTTGAGCGCCGAGTTTGCCGTTACCACATGGTTAATTCCAGCATTTATAGTGCTCAGGGTGCTCATAGCTGAGTTCACCTCGCCCACAATACTTGGTCTGATGACTCCAAGCTTGACTCGGTCGTCAATAACGGGTTGTTGGTCGCGTAGGACCTGTTCCGAGTCTTCTTCAGGGTCTCCTTCCGTTATAGCTGAGTCTTCAATCGCCGACACGTCTTCCTTGGCCCTTACTGCACTTGTTCCTTCAACCGCTGAGTTCGTGTTGACGTCAGAAATGGCGCCATCGTCTTCAAACTTTGACAGCTGATAGAAGACATTTTGGCCGTCGTGTAGCGCCGGCGTACGACCCGCTCGGACGTCTTCCAGTCTGAACGCTAAAATTATAGCCGGGTCACCCCTTGTCACCCTAGAAGTTGATATGATGTTGGTGTTATCGCGACGCCTCTGGTCTTCGTCGGCTCCTACATTAGCTTCGATCCTCCTCCAGCGTTCGGCGCATGTTAACTCTGGTCCGTTCACCACTGGAGGGGGTCGTTTTTCCACCGCCGTCGGAATATGGTATTTTCGTCTTTCCACAGCTGGCGGCTGGTGTGACAACCAGTCCTCGTACAATCTTAACTTCTGCAGCAAATCTTTTCATCACTGACTTAAATGCCAATATCTGCCAGTCACGGTATTTCGCCGGGTTCACGCGGATACATCCCTCATTGACCAGTACTCCGTGTGGTTGCCATTTTATCAAACAAAAGTAAGGTGGACACCGACTGACTTGGATCGTACGTATGTAATTAGGACATGAGTTGGTCTTCCTCGGCTATTAAAAACAACCGTTGGAATCCAACCCTTCGTCCGTCGCACCCACAAGTCATGCGTCGACTCACTGGGTTGCCGCCTGGGCAATTTGAACTCAGCGGTCATTCGACTTTCGATTGTTAATCCGTCTGGTGGCCCACATGGGGCATTTGGTCCGAACTCGGTCTTTGTCGGCGCATTACTTGATCGGATGAGTGGTTTCACCATCTCATCGGGTAGCTTGACCGACGAGTTGTACAGATCCAAAAGGACCTTAGCTGGGATCATGGAGTCAGTGCCGAGAATCAAATCGACTCCGGCATGATGAGGCATTATTCATACTTTAAACTCGTATGCCACTTCCCAGCCGAGTGCCACCTTCACGACTGCTCGTGACGTTGTCACCATTCTGTCTTTACTTAACCCTTGTATGTCGATCCGCTTATCTCGGCTGGTCACTTTTTTGAGACGCAATTTCTCCGCGAAGTACTCACTTATCGCCGAGACATTAGCTTCGGTGTCCAACGGGATCTTGGTCCTTCGGTCGTTCACTGCCCCCAATACGAGGGCTCTCATTCTAACTCGGCGATCAAACGTCTGTGCTGACCACCATCCCCTCCGTTCTCCCGGAAGCAGCTTCATGATTCTGATGCGATGCACAGCCTGGTCTGACTGCCGAGCTACACTTGCAATCGCTCGGTGGTTATCATCTAACTCACCGAGCTCACGTTCAATTCCGTCGATTTCACACATCCAATTGCCACCCCCGCTTCTTCCCTCGGACCGTCCTGCTTCACCTACGAAGGCAAACAAGAAGTTCGCCTCAACTGCAGGTTCAGCTGACTGTGACAGCCCGGCGTATTCCAACCCAGTCAGTGCTGGCGGGCCGCCGAGTTTAAATCACTCGGCTTGTAGAGGTTTTGCAGGTCTTCTGCCACTTGCGACTTGTCGACGGAATTCCTCATGAATGCAGCCAGCTTCTCGTATTGACGAAACAGCTCGCACTGGTCGACTTCATGGACTTGTCTGCAAAATTTACAGCGCCGCTAACAGTAGTGGGCCGAGTGCCTCATTCTTCAGCAAGCTGCAGATGGTCCACGCTGTGAGCTGCCGCGTGATCCATCTCCACGGTTCGACTCTTCTCGTTGGTTGTATGATCGCGGAGGTCGACTCTCCGAGTTCCCCCAACTTTGATTCGAGCCATTTAGGTCTTTTGCCGAACTCTCCCGGCGGTCCGTTGTATTTCCCTTGTCATTGAAAACGCCGGTGGCTATGTTGTCGTCGTCTTCCGCTGAATTCGTAGCCTCCAGACTTGTCTTGATCATCCCATTTGTCTTTGAAGTTGTATGGACTCCGCGGGTTCTGATCGAATAGGTCTTCCCCGTCAGAGTCTGCGTCAACGAAGGTGACTCGGCGGTCGCGGTTGTCTTCTTTGTGACTACGCTTCTCATCTTGACGTCCATCTCGGCGTTCATCGCGGCGGTTTGGGTCCTTCCATAAATCGTTTCGGCCTCGTGCGATCACAAGGCGATCGCGTTGCTTCTTGCGCTTTTCACCGAGGATCCGACGATTGATTATCAGCTCCACCTTACTAATAGCTTCCAACTGTAAGGGGTACATCAAATCCATCAATCGTCATCTCCACAATGCAACAAGAAGTGCTCAACATGGTCAGCTGCGTCGGCGTCACCTTTCTTGTACTGGGTCTTGGCTGTCCGAGCATACCCATTGAGCCGGATCAAGAAGTCATTACGTCTCGCCGAGTAGTAGCGAGTGCGGGCGGATTGGTCAAACTGTGAGCAATAATAATCCAGGAACGCCTCGCTGAGTAGTTTCCAGCGTCGCTGAATCTTCTTCGGCAGCTGCATATACGAACTCTTCGCCGCGCGTCCCAAGCATAGCGAGAAGGTTTCGCACCAGGCACTTTGAGGCATCCTTGTGCTCTTCATCTCGTAGATGAAACGCTTGAGCCACTGGAGCGATGCGTCAGGACGGTAGCGTTTCTCTTCGAACTCGGCGATCTTGTCGAGTGAGGCAAGAGTTCGGAATTCTAGGTACTGAGTCGAGTCTTCTTCTGCTGCATCGAAGCTCAAATTTCGGATGTAGTCCTTTACGGTTTCTTCACGGTTTCCACTCACATCGAAGGCGTCATCGTCCTCCTCGTCCTCCTCGAAAGCTTCAGCTTCGTCAGCAGCGTCATACAATTCACGATAACGACCTACATTTCACTGTCTACGATTCGGCGCTCGCTGAGTCGGGTTTAGCTTCATCGGAGTCAGCATGTGGGAGTCTTCGAAGTACGGAGCCCCTTGCGTAGCGCGGAACACCTCACGTCGCTTCGTCTCCGGGGTCTTCGGCAAAGGAATCTTGCTTGGGTCTTCGCCGAGTGTTTTGAACTCGGCTACTCGGCTGTACACCTTCTTCGTTCCACTAGGGGCCTTCTCCAATCCAAACGCCACTCTCAACTTCTTCTTCCATTGCCAGAGCTCAGCTCCGCCACGTTCAAACTCCAGTCGGACAGAATGAGGCTGTTTGGTCGGCTGTTGCACCGATAGCCCATCGCCTTCAACAACAACACAGTTTCTTCCACCAACTGATTGATGTTGGCTGCACGCACCGGTTGAGTTAGCTCGGGACCCAACATCGGCCACTTCGCCTACGCCATCGCCACAGGCGCGAACATCATCATCCATTCCGATCTCGTTCTCATCTCCTCGCCGAGTCGAGCCAACACTTTATTGGCGCTCGGCGTATCGGCGTTCCTCGTTGCTTTCGGAATAAGGGGCGGACGGTCCCCATGAGCAACGCCATGTTCTTCTTCATCTTCTTCATTGTCCGCACCTTCGCCGAGATCGGCGGATAAGTTGCGCTCGACAGGACGTGGGGCTCCCATGCGTCCCACCTGCAGCGGCAACTCTTCCACCTCGCCAAGTAGCTTGGCGGTAGTCTTCGTTTCTCCGAGCTCAGCGGCTCGGCCTTCTCTTCATACTCTCCTTCACTTGCATCTCCGTTCTTGCTCTCCTGGTCTTGGCCATCCTCGTCGAACTGGATGGTTCGTCCCACCTCCATCGTCATGGCGATGAGTCGTTAATTCCCCGGGTCCGACCCCGCGAGAGGCAATCCTCCAGCCGTCGCTGGGCTTCCGTCGCTCGGAGTTGTTGATCCCTTGACCATCCTCACTCTTCTCTTCCCTCTTAACTTGGTTAGCTGGCACCTATAGAAACAAGCACACACTCCTGTTCCCGGGTCGCGGCACCAGTTGTGGTGTAAATACCGTCAGATGTGGATTCCTTACACAAACCACAACGAATCGCCGAGTTGGGTCGGCGGTTGTATGGCCTGCGCAGAGGGTGGTCCCCTCGCGGTCCGTCCCTTCCGGGACACACGAGTGGCTCGCTTCCACTCGGTTCCGACTAACCAAGTCAGATCACTTCCGAGGCTCCGCCAAGTTTGGTTCGGCTGAGCTCGATCACAACCCTGTGCCCTCCACCAAAGGATGAACGACGGCGCGCGAGCGCTTTCACAGGTCACCGAGCGCAGAGGCTGCTCAGCTAGAAGTGTTACGGCACCCGGGCTATCCGACGTACCGGCCCGCTGAGTATGCGGGACTTTCTTTCGCGCGTAGCGAGACTTTGTCCTACCCGGACCGACCTAATCTCTTGGCGCTACCAGTCAATACCCTACAAGCTATGCCTCTCGAGTACTGACGGCAGGCATAATCCAGCCCTATGCAGGGACTAACCGGAAAAGTGTACACGCGTCTTGGACTATGCAAATTCTGCTCTGTTATCTTCTGGGAGCTTTTCCGGCTCCCCTTTTTAATCCTATGCTTCTTATACAAATATCTAGTGAAATGCAGTCGTTTCGGATCTATACCGACCCTTCAGCTGGGTTCAGGCGACCGTTGAGCTCAGCGGCTACCCGGATAGCATCACCCGGACAGATCACCGAGTACTTACCGTGATCCTTTGTTCCTAAGCTCTGGGTTATCAGACCGAGCCGATTCTTGATCTAAAGTAGGTTGGCGTATGGTCGAATCTGGAAATCCCTACACCACAGTTTGAACCACTGAACTGTGGCTTTCAAAGCCAACACTCAACCATTGAGCTAAACGGGTGTTACCCTTAAGCTTGTCCAAGCGTGGACAATCGTTCATGGAACGAGAGGGCGACGCCCTGGTGGGATCGAACCATCGCTTGTGAAGCGAGTGTTCAACCGCTGAGATGTTGTCGACGACTCGGACGAGTCAAGAGCATAGCTCTAAGCAGTCTGCAGCTCTTAAAGTAGGCGCGGGGCGCGAGCGTAGGTCTAAGACCGCTTGAGAACATGATGCGCGCTGGGTTTGGAACATTGGGCCGTAGGCTAACGACCAGAAGTTGGGCATCAACTGCAGCGGGGCTGCCGTAGCTTTAGCGTCAGAGGAAGACGTTCGACTCAAAGAGTCACTAATACTAAGTTCCTTATCCAAAGGACACTTACAGCCCAAGACCAGGGCTCAAAGTTAACACCTTAACTTTTATGCTTCAAAACCAGAAGTGTTTTATTTACTATTAT
>NW_003303571.1:0-3652 GCF_000142945.1 Phytophthora infestans T30-4 | reverse complement strand
CAGATTGAGGGAATAGTCGAAGTTCACCTGGCACGAACCATCTTCTGAGCTTCCGGCACTCCGTTAGCGCCAGCTAAGTAGGAATCCTTGCAGTGATGAATTGAGTTCATTCCAGTTCTGAACGTCTCTGTTTTGTTGTGTGGACTCGGGTCGGAATCCGCCTCATTCAAGTTGAAATTCGCCGACCCAGAGTCGTAGCCGGACCGATGGCGACTTTGCCTGATGGAGGGCCACGTAGAGCTTGGACGGTTCCACCGCTGTACGTTGGGCTTCGGACAAGGGTAGGGCCGGCAGCGCGCTGGGAGGACTTGGTGGGCTTCCAACGAGTTCCGTTCACGTCTTGGTCCAGTAAATTCAAACCTGCTCGAAGAACTGACCCACGTAGTTTCCCTTTCTGGGGCTCATGAAGAGGAGACGATGGTTGTTCTATGGAGGCATTCTGAAGGTGCTTCTTGATCGGAGACTTAGAGGACGTCGTGGTCGATTTCAGAGGCTTGCTGGGGGATTGAAGCTGACGTTGCATTTGCAGATTCGACACCGGTCGGATCATTGTGGAGGTGCTTGGTTGGCTTTTGAGTCGGAAGCTGCGAGTTGGATTGTGGCCGACACCAACATCGATATTGAGACCATAAGACGCTTTATATTAGAGCATCGTTTGAATGAACTACTGGTATAATATCCGTGACTTGTCCGCTAGGAAGCATCAAGATCTGGTGAGGTAATTGAGACCCCCCCCTAGTGATCTGATCCGGAGTTCAGGACGATGACAACAGCCTACTACACTGTAGTCTACAGTGTACAGTAAGCACCCTTTATTTAGCGATGAAACCACGTCTATCCTAGTCACTGGACTGATTCTCGTCTTCGCTTAGTTGCATCAAGCTTCCGGATCCCAGACCGGGATGCCATTGAAAGCGCAAGATGCTAGCAACGACGATGCGAATATAGAGACGTGTTTTGAATGGAAAACCGATCTTTTACCGCAAAATCACCGTTTTGACGTGGTTTTTAACGCTGCACGTGTACTTTTTCGTGCTACACATTGCTCTACACCTTAAAAAACTTGTGTTGAGTATTGCACCATATGATGCCGAAACTATATTCGAGCTACCGCTAGTATACAAGTCGATACACATGATGAAATTGAGTAAAATCATGAATGGAGCAAAATTGCAATTGTATTGAAGTTTGTATACGTAGTGTATAGACGTAGACTTGTTCAAATTAGTACCATCTATACTATTAAGTATGGGTACAGTCATACTTTACAATTAGTAAGTAAGAGCTACTGTTTACCAACACAATAACCGATCTTTTACCGCAAAATCACCGTTTTGACGTGGATTTTAACGCTGCGCGTGTACTTGTTCGTGCTACACATTGCTCTACACCTTGAAATACATGTGGTGAGTATGGTGCCATATGATGTCGAAACCACATTCGTACTACCGCTAGTATACAGGTCTATACACATCATGAAATTAGGTAAAATCATTGAATTGAGGGAAATTGTGATGGTATTGAAGTGGTATACGTAGTGCATAGACGTAGACTTGTTCAAAGTAGTACCATTTATCCTACTATATATGGGTGAAGTCATACTGTACAATTAGTAAGTAAGAGTTGATGTTTTTAACGGAAAACCGATCTTTTACCGCAATATCACCGTTTTGACGTGGTTTTTAACGCTGCGAATGTACTTCTTCGTGCTACACATTGCTCTACACCTTGAAAACCTTGTGTTGAGTATGGTGCCATATGATGCCGAAACCATATATGAGCTACCGCTAGTATACAAGTCGATAATCATCATGAAATTGGGTAAAATTATTGAATTGAGTGAAATTGTGATTGTATTGAAGATTATATAAGTAGTGCATAGACGTAGACTTGTTCAAAGTAGTACCA
Organism: Phytophthora infestans T30-4; assembly: GCF_000142945.1. Taxonomy (NCBI): domain Eukaryota; phylum Oomycota; class Peronosporomycetes; order Peronosporales; family Peronosporaceae; genus Phytophthora; species Phytophthora infestans. The sequence continues at coordinate 1,744 of NW_003303571.1, read as the reverse complement.
GCTAAACTACAATATATGGGTGAAGTCATACTGTACAATTAGTAAGTAAGAGTTGATGTTTTGAGGGGAAATCCGATCTTTTACCGCAATATCACCGTTTTGACGTGGTTTTTAACGCTGCGAATGTACTTCTTCGTGCTACACATTGCTCTACACCTTAAAAACCTTGTGTTGAGTATAGTGCCATATGATGCCGAAACCATATTCGAACTACCGCTAGTATACAAGTCGATACACATGATGAAATTGGGTCAAATCATTGAATTGAATGAAATTGTGATTGTATAGAAGTTTGTATAAACAGTGCATAGACGTAGACATGTTGTAAGTAGTACCATCTATACTACTAAGTATGGATAAAGTCGTGCAATACAATTAGTAAGTGAGAATTGGTGTTTTGAACGGAAAACCGATCTTTTACCGCAATATCACCGTTTTGACGTGGTTTTTAACGCTGCACGTGTACTTGTTCGTGCTACACATTGCTCTACACCTTGAAAAACTTGAGTTGAGTATGGTGCCATATGATGCCGAAACCACATTCGAACTACCGCTAGTATACAAGTCGATACACATAATGAAATTAGGTAAAATCATTGAATTGAGTGAAATTGCAATTGTATTGAAGTTTAAATATGGAGTGCATAGACGTAGACTTGTTCAAAGTAGTATTATCTATACTAATAAGTATGCGTAAAGTCATACTATACAATTAGTAAGTAAGAGCGGGTGTTTTGAATGGAAAACCGAACTTTTACCACAAAATAACTGTTCTGGCGTTGGTTTTAATGTTCCACACGTACTCCTTTGTGGTACACATTGCGCTACACTTTATAAAACTTGTGTTGAGTATGGTGCCATGTGATAATATACCACATTCGAGCTACCGCTAGTATACAAGTCGATACACATGATGAAAGTAGGTAAAATCATTGAACTGAGTGAAATTGCGATCTAATTGAAGTTTCTAGAAGCTGTTCATAGACGAAGCCTTGTACAAAGTAGTACCATATATACTACTAAGTATGCAGAAGGGCAAACTATACGATTAGTAAGTTAGAGCTGGCGTTTTAAATGGAAAACCGAACTTTTACCACAAAAGCACTGTTCTGACGTGCTTTTTCATGTTCCACACGTACTTCTTCGTGCTACACATTGCTCTACACTTTGGAAAACTTGTGCTGGGTATGGGGCCCTATGATAAAGCACCACATTCGAGCAACCGCTAGTATACAAGTTGACACACATCATGAAATTTAGTAAAATCATTGAATTGAGTGAAATTGTGATTGTATTGAAGTTTGTACAAGAAGTGCAGAAACGAAATGTAAGAAATTATGGAAATATACAGCTGGTGTAGGTATAAAAAATATTTTGTGATAGTGGGAATGTTATTAAAGTATAAAAGAAAAAAAATGTCTGACGTAGAAAGGCGATATCTGACGACTTATTTGTAGAAGCGTGGTATTAATAAACGTTCATAAAAAAGAGAGTGTTAGATATAAATGGATGGATAGAATGATAAATGGAATTAGTCGTATGTAAGATTTAAAAGTGAAAGTTAACCCAATCTAGGGTAAATCAGGGTAGTTAGGGTAATTTAGGGTATTAAAAGATACAAATTGTTAACTGTAGGAGGGTTTAGGGTTTAGGGTTTAGGGTTTAGGGTTTAGGGTTTAGGGTTTAGGGTTTAGGGTTTAGGGTTTAGGGTTTTAGGGTTTAGGGTTTAGGGTTTAGGGTTTAG
>NW_003303570.1:166283-173613 GCF_000142945.1 Phytophthora infestans T30-4 | reverse complement strand
AGATCAACAGGACTCCTCGCACGTAAAACGTCACTCTTATGCATAACCATTCACTCCTTCCTCCTAATCCACCCTTCCCCTGTGGATTCGTCTTCTCTTTCTTTCCGATGTGACCAACTCACATCAGCGATCCTCCTCCTCCTGGCCCACACCCTCCCTGTGGGCCCTTCTTCATCCTCCCATCGACATGACCAACTCAAATCCATAGGTCCCCTCCCTACTCTTTTTCATGAGACTGCATCACGCCGAATCTGTTACGATTCGTACGATCCCTCAAGAAATCATAGAGTAATGCTCCACAGTTCAGATCTGCCTCGTCTACCCAACTGGGTTCGTCATATCCACGCCAATACACCAGAAATTTACGGTAAATCCGTCCGTATCTAGTTCGCTTCCCCGACCTCATATCGGTGATCCTCTCGACTTCGAACTCGTCGTCTTCGAGATCCACATTCCAACTATCTTCCGGTAGGAGAGCTTCGTCGAAATCCACGCGGTCGGATACATCCACTGAAAGACGGATCTGCGGCCGATCCGGATATTCTTTGACCAACTTCAGCTTGGATACGTGTACCACAGTGAACCGGCGGTATTCGGTACCTACCGTTTCCAGCTTTACCGCGTGTTCTCCAATCTTCTCGCTCACCCGGAACGGTCCATGCCATAGGTGGGCTAATTTGCGGGCATACACCTCTTTCACGCGATCCAAATAAAGCCACACCTGCGATCCCACTTGGATTTGATGTGGACGGGCATCTTCGTTGTGTCGATCCGCTCGATCCTGTATCGCACTCCGCAGTCGTTCGTTCACCTGGGATCTAGCTTGCTGGTAGTATTTCTGGACTTGGTATCGCCATCGCCTTGGATCTCGGTTTCTCTTCTTGGTGCTACATACCGGAATGGCCGCTTCTAGGGTGGATTTGGGATCCCACCCATGTACCAAGTAAAATGGTGTATCACCCCGGATCCTGTCTTGGGCGGTGTTCATCGCGAAGGGGAGCCGTTCTGCGTACTCATCCCAATCCCTTTGATCCAAATCCTGGACATACATCTTGAGTGCTCTCGTGATCGTCTGTACCATGCGCTCGGCCGACCCGTTAGCTTGGGGGCGATATGCCATGGTTGCTCGCTGTCGCTGCCCCAGGATCCGGTTGAATGCTCGAAAGAAATCAGACATAAAGCCTGGCTCCCGATCATGTCTAATCATCTCGCTAGCTCCAAACCTTCGGAAAACGCACTCCTCGTACGATTCAGCAATGGTCTGCGCAGTTCTAGACGCACTAGCTGTGGCTACCACGTATCCGGTAAACAGATCCACCCAAATCAACAATTCTGTGTTTCCTTTGAACGACTTGGGCAACGAGGGGATATGATCCATGGCTATGATTTGGAAAGGGTAAGTCGCTTGGATATTCCCAGGTGACACCCCTTCGATTGTGGGCCTGCCCTTGCCTGTCTCACAATCCACACATTCACCGACATATCGTTGTACGCTCTTGAATAGTCCTCTCCAGTGGAAACATTCCCGGATCCGTTGGTAGGTCCGACCAATACCCTGATGTCCGCCTTCCAGGCTAGCATGGTAGTGGTGTAGGACATCCTGTTGCAAGGTTTCTGGCATCACCAGTCTCATCAATCCATCCCGATCCTCGTTGACTCTCTTCGTAGGGGGGCAATAGAAGAGCAAGTCATTCAGATCCACTGCGTAATCCGTAGCGATAATACTGTAGGATTTAGTATCCTCCCGACTCAGGTCTCGTACGTCCCCCATCAGATACTTATTTAGTCCCAAGATCCACGCTTCCTCGTTTTGTGCTTTGAGGATCCGCTCAATACGGACTCCCTTCACAAATGTTTCCTCGAGGATCTGGGGGCTGGATCCAATCCTTCCTCTGGACCTAGTGACGGCCATCACCTGGACTGTTCTTTTCCTGGATCCAACTACCACCACTTCGTCTAGTCGGTTCTATGTAACGAGATCCTGATGCCCGGCTTCTCTCTCCACTTCGACACCACATTGATTCCGTAAAGCGGCACTGGCCAAGCTGTCTGCACTGGCATTCCAATCTCGCTTGACATGCACCAACTCGTGATTCAACCATCCACGCAGGTGGATCATCACTTTCTGCCGTAACAGTGTTAGTGCCGGAGCCTTGCAGTCAATCTCGCCTCGCACCTGTCTGATTACCAAATTTGAATCCCCACAAATCACCAGCCTTTTTGGATCTTGTCCCTTTAGTAAATCCAAACCCAGAAGGAGTCCGTTATACTCCGCCTCATTGACGGTGAGGCCTTCTGCGTAAGTGGATCTGGCTCGTACAACTTCCCATCCGGGCAGTCTCCACAGTATTGCACTGTATGCTCCTCCTCCGCGTCGTACACGAGCGGATCCATCAAAACTCAGGACGTATAGATCCTCATCCACCTGTACCGTCGGGATCGGGATCTGGATCCGGCGTTTGGGCTCTTTCTTAGGGGCGATCCTAGTCAGCGCCTCATCCATCTTAGCTCGAGGAGTGATGCTCGCGGCCAAGACTCCCAGGATCTCGTCTTCCCCTTTCGAACACTTCACAATCTCCAGCGTCCAAGGCGAGAGTAAAGCTGCCCACTGTCCCAAACGTCCTTGTAACCCGGCCGACTTGAACAGCCAGGCTAGCGTGGAGTGTCGAGTCAGGATCCGGATGGGTCTTCCCACTAGCAGGTTGTAATTCAGATCCAACACGCGCAGGAGCGCGAGTATCTCTTTCTCCACCGCTCCGTAGTTCAGTTCATTCGGCTTCAGTGTCCGGCTGACGAAGGTGACTGGATAGCAGATCCCCTCATGTTCTTGAACCAGAGCTGCTGAGACTGCCCAGTCGCTGGCATAAACTATTACCGTAGGTTGACGTTCCGGATCGAAGTGACGGAGGATAGGCGTGGTCGTGATTCTGATCCTCAGTTCCACGAATGCGTGTTGAGCTCGGATCCACCGAGATTCTGCCTGTTCCATGTTCTGATCTGTCGTCTCTATCCAGCCTGGATCCTCTCTCTGTTGGTCCCGGGGTGGATCCAGCTCCTGTTTCAGGTCCTCTTCTGGCGTCCTACCACTTGGATCCCTTCGTGGATCCGACATCTCCTGCGCTAGAGCTTGTTGGATTTTCATCTGGACAGCTGAAGTGGTCATCGCGGCAAAATCTACCTCTCTCAATTCGTACAATACCGCGGCAAACAGGGCGTAATCCTCGATGAACCGACTGTAGTAGTTCAAATTGCCCAAGAAAGATTGCATCGCCCGTAACGACTGTGGGAAGGACAAATCGGCTAATGAAGACAGGTCCTTAGGATTCGCCTCCAATCCCTCCCTGGAAACTCGATGGCTCAAGTACACCACCTTGCGCATCCCCCAATAGCTCTTTACCACACTAATAGAGAGATTCCACTTAGTACACGCCTCCAGTAAGGACGTCACTCTCTCGCACAACTGATCCCACGATTTCGCCGGGATCAGAATGTCGTCGATGTAAGATCTGCGTCCTAACACAGATGGGGTCCCAGGATCCCCTGGCTCCCCCGCTTCGAATGGATCCACTTCCGTATGACCTTCCCCAGACCCACCTGTTTCGGACTCCGGTATTCGGGTGAATCCATCGAGGGCGTTATCGATCAGGCGTTGGTAGATCTGGGGTGCGTTCTTCAATCCGAACGGCATCCGGTTCCACTCGAACAGGCCAAACGGGGTGATGAATGCGGATATTGAGCGAGCTCGATCCGTCATAGTAACCACCCAGAAACCACTGGCCATGTCTAGAGAACAGTACCAGAGTACTTTATCCAGATCTTCCAACAGCTCGTTGATTAGGGGCATCGGATACACCATCAATCGAGTCAGACCATTAACCAGCCGGTAATCAATGCACAGACGTATATCCACCCCGTTCTTCTGGATGATGATTACCACCGGAGATGCCCACGGGGATGTCGTGAAACTGATGATCTTAGCTTGCAACAGGCCCTTAATCAGATCTGATAGTTTTTCTTGGAACTGAGGTGCCACCTTCCGCACCCTTTGAGCGATCGGTTTCGCGTCGCCGACATCGATGTCACATTTGACCCGCGGGCGGCGGGCGGCAATGCATTACCTTTACCAATCAGCAGATGTCGGCTTTCCCAGATTTTCTGACGTAGCCGATCCACTTCCGCGGGCTCGTTTGCCCCTGGATCTACTTGGATATCATCAATCGTGACTTCTTCTGTGGTCAGTGGTACCTCCGGGATCACCGCCATGCCTTCTCCCAGATCCTCGGCGTGTAGATCCCCGCCTTCACGGTAACAGACTTGCTCATCTTCCGTCTTCGTAGGATCCACCATTGGATCCAAACACGGCGGCCCCCTCTCGCCTGGCAGTCCTTCTATCTTCGGGGGTTCAGGTACCCTGGTATCAGGGAAACCACCAGTTGGATCCAGTTGGTCCTCTAACGAGTCTAAGCCCGACAGTTCGGGTTTGACTAGTGTTGCCACTCTCGATAGGGATCCAGGCACTTTATCCAATGGAAAACTTGGATCCGCTTGTGGGTCAGCGGGATCTGGCGGTCCGGCTTCAGCCCTCTGCGATCCTTCATCCACCGACCCTGCGTTATCTAGGGACCGACTTTGGGGATCATCCTTCGTCGTGGATCCAACCTCCACTGTTTGGACCTCAATCCGACGGTCCCTCTGCAGGATCTTTCGCGGAGTTGGATATGCAGGCCGATCCACCAAGGGGCCAGTTGGCTCCGCTGGGAGCTCCACCTCTGCGAGAGATTCGATCTCGGTAGTCGCCTCGTACACCAGATTCTGCCATTCTTTGTAGCGGCGGGATCCCACTGACACATATCCAGGTCGTCTAGGGATACCGTCCTTCGCCAACCATCGCCCGATCTCCTCATAATGGTCCAGTAATAATCTCTTGTCGCTGACGTTCGTGACCTGGAGGTATTGCGCTCGACCTGGTCCTTGGATTACGGTAGGTACCCATTTCTCGCCCCGGGTGACCCACAGTCTTTCATGTTCCGCCCACTTTAACCGGTCTGGCAGCTCCCAAGTTTCCCCGGGCTCGATCCAGGTGGTCTTATCCGCCCTTATGATCCTCATCTTCGCCCCGTACAACGGCCGCCGTCCGCTGAGCTGGATCCGCATCTCGTCAGGGAAACAAAGTGTCCCATCCGCCAGATCCAACCTCACTCCGGCCGGCACCATGAAATCCATCCCAAGGATGGCGTCTTGACCAGCGAGATCCCCGACCCAAATGTCAAACCAATACACCAAACAACCTGCCAGCGTGATCTTGATCCGCGTTCTCCCGTTCGTACGGTACACGCCTTCACCAATCCCAACACAATCTTGGATTCGACTCCCATCCACTTGGCACCCAACCTTACGAGCAAAGGCGGTATCCAGTATAGACACCTCGGCACCACTATCTAGGAGTAGGATTGCTTTTTCATTGTTGATCTTGCCTCCCACCTTGGCTTGTCTGAACCACTTTCCCGGGGCATGGTACTTCCAGTACCCACGGGACTCTCCTGTTAGCAGATCCATGGATCCAACATCCTCAGATCCATAGGATCCAGTGACCAGACAGACCTTAGGTGGATCTGCAGTGACTTCACCCTTGGTAGGCTCAAACCATCGACCATGTTGGCGTTTCTCCCAATAACCACGTGCCTCTCCTCTGTGTAGATCCAGGGTTGAAGAGACTTCGGATCTGGAAAACTCATCCGCTTGGCGCAAACTAGAGACCTTGGCAACTGACACTTCATGTAGATCACGTGTATTATCGACTGGATCTAGGGTCCTGCTACCTGGATCTAGCGATGTCTTGTTCACAAATGCATAAATGCAATACCTAGAACGCTCGGCTCGTACCGGATTCAAACCCGGCGAGCGTCCTAGTTTAACATCTTCTCGGCCACTTCTGGCAACATCCCTCTGTGCTTGGCTGGATCAAACCATTGGCGGATCTGGTTGTAGAATTCTTCCATCGGACACTTGCCGACGTCGTGAATCTCGCCACACCCGCGACACACGTAGAAGCAATGATCTCCGGGATGACCTTTCTTGCCACACTTCTCACAGACCAGATGTTTCCAGCATCCAGATTCAGTGTGCTTCCGGGATCCGCACTGCCAACACCTGACTTGTGCTGTCCCGTCCATGCGATCTCGGGATCTGTACATCCCACGGTCCCTGGGTACGGTATCCCCCGACCGCGAGTTGTCTCCGGTCTTCGCCGTTTGATCGTTGGATGCGGTGAGACAGACTCGACGGTAATCCTCTGGGTCGGAGTCCGAACTGTCGGATCCTGATTCAGTTCCTGAGTCGGGCGCCGTGACTTGGTGGACACGTTGAGCTGGGGCCATAGGTGTCGGAGCCTTTTGGCGATACTTGCCGGATCCGACCGCCGCCTTCTTCTGGCGGTGTTTCGCGCGATCCACCGCCCGCAGCACTTCCTCAAGCTCGTCTGCGTCTGGAAGACGTAACGGGGTCAGCCTGTCGGCCAGATCCACGTCTCCCAGCGTCTCGATGAAAAGATCCACATGTTCCCGCAGTACCTTGGATCCCCCATCCTTGATCTTCAACTTGTCCCGTAGACCGGCCACATTTAGTCGATGCAGGTATGCTAGCGGGGATTCATCCGATCTGCGGCGAGCGTGGTAGTATTGTCGTGCCACCGACACTCCCAATCCACAGTACTGGGTCTGGAAACTGCGCAGCGGATCCGGCCACTTGTTCCTGGTGGATCTGCTCAGCTGTCGATACCAGTTTCTGGCTGGCCCCGCTAGCAGATCCGCAAAGGTCAAACACTTCTCAGCATCCGACGCTTGATCTCTCATGAGGGCCGACTTGACTTTGCTGATCCATGTTCTCGCTCGGTCCTCATCTTGATCCTTGCCCGTGAACTCCTTCAGATCCGATATGGCTGAGATCCGTACCCTCTGGATCATGGACGATCCACCTGCCCCGGCTGTGGCTGTTGCTACCACTGCTGACGAAGTGGATGGGCCATCCAGATCATCTGGGTCGAACTCATCATGGAAGTTGTCTGCCTCCACTGACTCCAACTCCACGTCTCGTGCTCCATGTTTGTGGAGCACTTGCACTTGTGGCACGGGCGATCTCATACCCTGTTCGGCCAGGAAACGACTCATCGAAGCTTCGAAATGTTGCTGCAGGGTGCCCGAGGAAGTGTCGGAAGAGCCTGTGGCCGTCTGGTCCACTGGCGAGACCGGATCCGTGAGGCGATTACCTTGAGCCCGATCTGACGATAATCCCACTGGCTTCTTGCCGGATCTGGCTCGATCGTGGCTGGAGA
>NW_003303570.1:161512-164372 GCF_000142945.1 Phytophthora infestans T30-4 | reverse complement strand
TCGTTGGAAACTTTTCCTTCCACCCTTTGGGTTTCCCCGTACGGTTAAGGGACGGGATTCTTGCTTCTTTTCGGTTAACCTTCCGAAGGAGTTTCAAAGTGGTGAAAGCTTTGAGCGTTCTTGGGGAGACGTGGGGATGGGGTGGAGCAGCAGTGGAAAATCTTCACTCTGCGTCCGTGGATAGTTCCGTATCCTAAGCGAATATTCGAGCTTATGGATCCGGGGCCTAGATCGTGGATCTGGCCGTAGGGTTGCCTTGCGGGTGTGTTCCCTTGCCTCTGTAGTTCCTTTGCGTCGTACTTGCCGCCTCCTGTGACGGGATCTTGAAAGTTGAGAGCCCCTAGGGTGTAACCGACCAAGTAGTAAATTCGGTTAGCCTGTCGGATCTGCACAAGTAAAGGAAAAGCTCACTAGGTTGTAGGATCTGGCCAATGTATTATCCAGTTATCACTACCAACACTAGATTCGCAATTCCCAACCTTCTCGGAGCTCGTACGGCCAATGTAGCTCCGGTTCTTGAGGGCAGGAAGGCACTTGCGTGTCACTGTGCAAATTGGAGTCTGTATTGATATTTAAGCCTATACCTGCCTGGATTTCTACCTTCTATGTCTTTCATCTGCTAAATCCCTTACCAGGCTCGGCTGCATGTCCCTTCTTCCCTTGACCCATCATCCCAGCTGTATTATCTTCAGATCCACCGGATCCATGACGTAATCATCATGGTCACCCTATTATGGGTACACTCATCCGGATCCAGGTCGCTTGGATCCACTTCACTGTAAGTTTGCACTCGTCGTCGATCTGAGCTCTCCCATCATCCAACATCATCTCGCAACCGTCTGTGATCTCCATTGTCCCACGAAAGTTCGAGATCTACTGTATCCATCATCCCTATACCCTGGATCCAGGTCCCTCCAGGCGGGATCCTCCCTCCTTGGATCCGAACTCGGAAGTATGGGATCCGGGGTACCTCGCGGTGGATCTTGACTCTTCATTAGCCGTGGCTACTAGATCCACCTTCAGAGGGCACCGACCATCCTTCCTTCATAGGATCCACACTCGATTCACTCTTGTATAGTATATCCCATGTGAATCCAGGTAAGGGTGGATCCGAGGTAAGTCTTGGTGGATCTTGCCTTCTCGTACGTCGCTCATATTAGATCCATCGTCATTCCATACGGGGTGCTGCTCGCCATGGCTAATTTACCACAGGCAACTTGCATCCGTGCCAGCCAACCCAAATCCTCTCTAATCACTTGAAATTGTCACTGATTCGGGGTAGTGACCCCGCGTCAGGCCCATTCTCTTATTTCTGAAAAAGCACTTCACCACATTCATATGGGAGAAGTCGTTCCTATCCATGGCAACGAACTTCGGAGAGGTTCAGGTAGTCTACCCGCATTGACTACAAGTGCTACCAAGTGTGACGGGGTCACACAGCACCTTGCGCTAGAGGAAGTTATTTTCCGAGAGTATACAAACTCTCGGTGAGCGGCAGTTCACAGGTCCCCTCTTTAATTAAAGAGAGCGAAGTGACCTAAATAAGGTAGATTGTAAACTGAGTATATTAACCAATGGTTGACTTTGAACGACCTTGGTACCTTGTACCAAATATCCCGGAGTATGACGTGTCATACTCCTGAAGTGTGAAGTGTCACACTTCATGTAACCAGGGTACACTTAGGGCTACGTACCCCGTTACAACCCTTCTCGTGAAACAATGAGGCAGCGTATATTTTCATCGTTTATGTCCTTCTCACTTATGCGAGCGAAAAACTCGTATCTTAGCTCCTGCAACTCGGACCGTCATTTTCAAAACTGAAAATGGCAGCCCTTCCACCGCCTTTCCGGGTGTTTGTGGCTTCTCGGCGTCGACTTGGGCAGCAGTGGTCGTGTGATGTTCTTGCTATCCTTCTTAAACCACTTGTGGTGCGGTCTACAGCACCGAGTCGACTCCGGGGACTGCGTCGCCTCTGCATGCGTCAGTCAAACGAATTGACGGAGAAATTAAATGCCTTCAATTTCATATTTATGACCAATCACACCCCGCTACTTTAGCCACAAGTCTGTGAGTGACCCTTATATGTATTGTGGTTCTCATCCATTTTAGCAAAGCGGATGATCCGAGATCCACTTTATTGGATCCGATTTGCTGAACGCCGTCGAAATAGAAAATGGCACTTGCTATTCAACCCGACTGGTGTGGAAGAGACAGGCTAATGGTGCCCGACAGCACCCGATCAATGCCCGACCATGCCCGACACAAAATAAGTCAGTTGAGCAATCAAGCGTCCGTATACGTATATCCGGATGTGAAGACTTTGTGGTTTGAGCGTGCAAGTACGACCGGCATCATGTCTTGAGCATGAGAAACTTTAATCAGTAGAGCTCAGTGGGACTGGTAAGTGCAGAATCAAAATCAACTTGTTGAAAAAGTTAACTATAGACACATATATATGTATCTGTAGCGCAGATACTGTAACTCCTTCCTACTCAGCATGCACAGACCTTGGGCACCAGCGAATACCTCAAACGCTAGCAGAACATACATACCACAATTGTATGAATCTACTTGTACCCCTAGATCGCCCATGTAGTGGTGTACTCGGTATTTCCTTGGTGCGTAGTTTGGCAGCTGCATTGCCAGCTTTTCTGCGATCGCTCGAACGCTAACGACATAGCTCGAGCTCATTGGGTCGTAGATGCACACATCATTCAGATTTAAGTTCACCATTACGCAGCACCAATGCGTGTTGCTGCAGCATATAGGGATCAGAATTTTCTCGTTCGTCTTGCCCGCGAAAATTGAAGCGAAGGCTCTGGTATTGACAGGACTATCTTCATTATCAATGAAACCGAT
>NW_003303570.1:159438-160504 GCF_000142945.1 Phytophthora infestans T30-4 | reverse complement strand
CGGCACTTTCTGCTAGGCCTTTGTGCTTCGACTGCAGAGCCGAAACCTTTTTCCTGCAAATGGCAATTTGTTCAGGGCGCATATCCGCGTGATCGACTCTGCTGGTATCAAAGCGATTGTGGGTGGCAAGCTCGATATTGTTCGTGCTGTAGGTGTCTTGAACTTGAAGCCATACTCCCCCATTTTGAACTTGTTCACAACTGCAGCTGACGATATGTATGTTGCATCCGAAGACAGCGCTGCATCCACGGACGCCAAGCTTAAATTCGAAGCGTACAGCTCTGAGTCTTCTTGAGCTACAATGACAGTTTTTTTACGAGCTGCCTTCTTTGATCTGGCTGTCTGTCTTGGTCGTCCTCGCGATCTTGGAGGACTCGCTATCACAAATGGCGTGTCCTCCGTTGCTGGTGGTAGTGTGCTTAATTCAACGTCCCCGACTGTATCCAATTCTTCCCCGACTGGATCCCATTCTTCCCCGACTGGACCCGATTCTTCCTCGACTGGACCTGATATGCCCCCGACTGGCCCGATAAATCTACAACCTGTGTTGTTTCGACGGAGTTGCAGCTTGTGGCATGGTCAGACTCAGAGGCAGTTGGGGATACATGACTCACATTTGCTGTATCCGCATGACGAGTAAGCAGTTCTGCCGACACGTGGTGAGTCGGCCGTGCAGTCGGATCGTGACCAGTAAGTAGTGGCGGCGACAGCGCATCATCGCGCGAGTTGCTAGTCGAACCGTGACGCTCAGATCAGCTGGTGGTAAAATTGGCACACCGGGATTCTCGAAATTGCCTCTCTTGAAACCGCCCAGTCACACTTTGAAGATACGCATCGCTTCTTTATACTGCGTCATGCCGAGTCCCGCCATGGTGTTCACCAAATTTGGGATGCAAATTGCCAGTGCTTCACGATATTTGTCGGTTCCAAGTCTCACGTCTCGCCTGTGAGGACATCACATTTTTTAACTCAAAAGACCTTGGGCTCCGCTGTGTTCAGAGACGAACACTTGAATTTTTCATTCGCCGCCACGCCAACAGTAGAACAACAGCCCACCGCTCTGTTT
>NW_003303570.1:157894-159338 GCF_000142945.1 Phytophthora infestans T30-4 | reverse complement strand
ACGCACAGTAGACAACAGCCACCGCCTGTTTAACAGTAGTGTGGGGATGACTGTCTCCTGACCAAGAGCTTTCGGAGGTAGAAAACGTGTCGACAGGGTAGCAATCTCGTGCACATGAATAGACAGGAGTACTTCCATTCGCGCCTTAGTAACTGAATACTCGGCGTTCATCTCGTCCAGCGCGTCATCAGCTGTAGATATACTCTTGATAAAATACACGTCTGGGCACCCCTCATAAAACGTGTACGACGCAGATCCAATAGCATACGAATACTGCCCGAATATAAGTTCACAAGCATGCTCACTGACAATATTCGCCACCAGTGTCATCTCGCTGTCGTAATCAGGATGCTGGACGGTCACATTCTTGTATACTTCTGCAATGAACAATCGCTCTTGTAACGTTTGATAGTACATGGTCGAAGCGATGCACTCATCCACCCCCATAAACGAATCCACCCACTCTTTAAGCTGCTTCCAAGAGGCTTCTAGGCGATTGTTGGTATTATTGCCGAGTGTGACGGTATTCTGGCGCCTATGTGCACACCAGAGCTCACGACAGCTGTCCCAATTCTTTCGAAAGTACTTCACAAAAGGATGTTTATCAATGCGAGAAGAAATATCTTCCAGTTCATGATCTGTGACTTCTACACCGACTGAGCCCGACTCCACACCGACTGAGCCCGACTCCACACCGACTACGATACCAGATCGATCATTCGCAACTGGACCGGCATAACCAATCGACGCAAGATGCACCATGTACTGGAGGCGTTTGTCGTACTCTGCTTCCGTTTTTGCGTAGACAAGTAAGCTCACAACACCGCCAAGTTGCTCTTTCTGAGACCTCGAAAATCCGTAGTCAGCTGAAGCAATCTCTTCCCGTAGGTACTTCAGCACGTGGAATTGGCAAAGTAAGACTGTCACCCCTGGAAATGCCTTTTCAAGTACGGAAAGTTCTGTGAAATCCTTATCCACCAGCACACATTGAAGTCTTGACCACGCAGGATTGTTCGCTTTGAATTCCTCTATCGCTGTCAACAGGGTTTCATAGCGCTCATTTTGAAGCAGCGCGTGCTGCACAAACTGGCCCTTGCCGAACGTATCGTGTGCCATGAATGAAAAAACTTTATACTTAGACCGGTTCGTCCCGTGCGTTGCGTCAATCATCAGAACTTCAGGAAATTGGTCGAATAGTGTTCGCATGTGCTTTGTTTGCAATGTGATGCAAGTCGCAATTTCTGCGTATCCAATAGCACACAAAACAACAAATGTTAACTTCATGAATTGACATTAGACCTGATAAAAGCATTCACTCTACCTTGCCACCAACGTCGTCCAAAAAAACCCGACCAACGTTCCCTGGCACATCACCAAATTGCTTCATCCACTTCTTAAGCCACTGGTCAGTGCTTGAAGGCCCATCGCGTTGTTCGCGAGCCTT
>NW_003303570.1:108424-133054 GCF_000142945.1 Phytophthora infestans T30-4 | reverse complement strand
TTCAACCCAAGGTGGACTTTCTGTCGCATAAAATTTCGCCAGAAGGTATCAGAGCTGACCCCAAGAAGCTTGCGGCCATCACCGAGCTTTCGTTTCCAACGAGCAAGAAGGGCATGCAGTCGTTTCTTGGAGCGGTTAATTACTACAGCCGCTTCATTCAAGACTTCGCGGTCTACGGTGCGGCGCTGTACCAGCTCAAGGATGAAGACTTTGTCGTTGAAGGTGGCCTTTCTGTGGCACGTCGTTCCTTCAAAAAATTGAAGACGAGTGTTTCACATTCACCCATCCTCAGGCACTTCGATTGGTCGAAAGAAGTTCACGTCATGCTCTTTGCGAATGAATGGGCGTTGAGCACTACGCTAATGCAAGAACATGAAGGCAAGTTACACCCCGTACGGTTCCTCGGTCGGGTGCTCAAGGAGGCCGAGATGAACTACCATCCTGCTGAGAAGGAAGTTTTGGCGTTACTTCTGCTGTTGAAGATCTGTTACGTCCAGCTGGCAGGAAGGACGCTACATGTCTATACACGATTCTCGACGTTAGAGTGGGTGCATAAGTCGAAGACTCTCTTCGGACGCGCGGTCCAGTTCGCAGTGCTGCTATCGCAGTGGCACCTTAAGGTGCAGCGCGTGAAGGAGAAGGATGTCGCCTTTGCGCAGCTACTGCAGTCAAGCATCACGAGCTTCGTTGACCTGGAAGACTCACTCGCGCCGGTGGCGCCTCCAAACAAGGGTTCCCCGACTATTCGAATGGACCCCGCGTTGCTGTACGCCAGGCTTTCCCGTAATTACAGCGGATTCGTCATGTCTTTTGACGGATCAGCGAAGACAGAGAAGTACGGTGGCTACGGGAGTTGTTCATGGGTGCTGTGGAGCTTTCCTGAGTGGAAGGTAGTGATTGCTGCAAACGCGTTACCTCTCGGCTACCACGGTGAATGAGGCAGAGTATACAGGTATGATAAACGGTGTCAAGGCTGCTATTGCGCACGGTGCCGAGGATTTAGTCATCGTTGGGGACTCAAGGCTCGCGATTCAACAATCACTAGGGGTGATCGCATGCAGGAAGGAAACTTTGCTAGCGCTGCTGATTACTCACAAGGAACTCACGGCCAAGCTTCGATCAGTTAAATATCTTCACGCTGTACGAGAATACAACGCGGCCGCGGATTCGTTAGCCACTGAAGCGCTGGAATCAAAGGTCAGTCGGGTAATCTTGGCTGAAACTCGCAAGTCGGAATTGGCATCGCTGAACCGCATCCAGGAAATGATCTACGAGCCGGATGAAGACTCGGTAGATGTTTCGTCACAAGGAGCAGAGCGTCAAGTACATGTACTGTCAGGCAGCGAGTCTTCAAAGTGGAAAACTTTCGAAAATTTCGTGGTTGATTACAGCTCACCAAAGTGCGATTATGGTAATATAGCAGTGATGACTCGGCGACAGACGAAAGCCAAGAAACGAGTCAGGTTTGCAGATGAACACTCGGAGGAAGTCTCAAAAGCTCAAGAACAGAATGAAGAACGACGAGAGACGTCCACCGAAAATTCAATCGGCCAGGATTTGCCAGACCATCCTCACAAGACTGTACCAGCGGCATTTCCCGATGCGGAAGATGTTGACCCGGTAGCGATACAGCGGGAGCGACGCAGACGGATACTAGTGGCACAAGACGAGGAACAGAAGTGGTTTAACATCAAGAAGGTGCTTCAGGGCCAAGCACAAGAGCTGAGTTACAAAGAAGCTCGAGATGCCTGGAAGTATGCTGACCGGTTCGTGTTATCAGAAGACGGCGTGCTACACTATCTTGGATTGAATCGTCGGTACGACCACGGTTGGCAAGAGGAGACCAAGCTGCGGCTTGTGGTACCAACAACGATGATTCAAGAGGTCCTGCAAAACTGTCACGACTCGCTGGAAGGAGGACATCAAGGTGTGGTGAGAACGTTCCACCGCGTTAAGTCCGATTATTATTGGATCGGCTTGTACGCAGACGTGGAGAAGCACGTGAAGTCCTGTCCAGATTGCAGCTCGAGTAAAAGCCGTCCACAGTTTCGTGGATACTCACCTGGCAACGTACTAGCCGAACGACCTTTCCAGACCGTCTCGATGGATTTTGTGATCCCACTACCGAAATCTCGCAGGGGCAAAACGGCGTTGCTCCTATTTCAGTGCTCGTTCACGGGATTCGTTATTGCCAAGGCTATGTCAGATACGACTGCACTGAGTGTTGCCCAAGTGTTCGAAGAATGTGTGTACCGACGATTCGGAGCCCCATCATTAATAAGGCACGACCGCGACCCACGCTTCATGAGCGAGGTTTTCCAAGCATTTGCAGAGATGATGCAGTCAAGATCAAGAGCGACTTTGAGCTATAGGCCACAGGCTAATGGACAGCAGGAACGCTCGGTGAAGTCAGTGATGGGGCCCGTACGGATGTACGCGGAAGACCCTCTTCAGCAAGATTGGGACGAAATCGCGGAGAAGCTAGTATTTGCTATTAATACTTCTCAAGACACTACGAGGAAGGAAACGCCGTTTTACCTCTTTCATGGTTGGGATGCGCAGTCGACGTTGCGGGCAATGTCGTCATCACTCAAACGAGGACTCGGCAAGCAGTCTGACGCACTGGCGTGGCGGCGTGAGATCAATCGACAACATGAGGTCGCCCTCACTATGGCCAAAGATTATCAGGCTGTAGAAAAGGAGCGAAGGGAAAAATTGCATAATGATGCTCTGAGTCGACTGGAAAAAGCTGCTGTACCTTAACCAAGTGGAAACGAACACTCGGCGGACCCCCTAGAAGCTTCGGAAGAGATGGAAGATCCTGCAAGAGCCCCACCGAGATCTCTTTTCGAGATTGGGAGCCGGGCGTGGCTGTACATGGAACGCGTCAAACCGGGCTTGACGAAGAAATTAGCTCACCCATGGCATGGACCTTTTCGGATCAAGCGCAAGGTGGAAGAGTTTGCGTACGAGCTGGAACTGCCTGATCGAAGTGGGTATCGCCTTTACCCAGTAGTGCATGTGTCAAGACTCAAGGCTGTCAACGAATTCAACAGTCGACCGAACACTCGGTTGGTACTTGACGCGACTAATGAAGCAAGACTCGACTTCGATGAGGAACTACTGCCTGAGGACAGCTGGGAACCAGACCAAGTTGCCGGTGAATATGAAGTCGAGGCCATTCTCGACGACAGAACACCACTAACGACGAGCACGGAGCGTGCTGTACGCGAGTTCAAAGTCAAGTGGGTTGGCTATGAAGATACAACTTGGGAACCATCATCAAACTTGTCATGTGGAGGTCTGCTGTACGACTATTTGCGAGCCAAGAAGAGCGAGAATCGGCTGCAGATGGCGCAAGTGGCGGACGAAGACTAGCGTGACTGGATCACGTATGAACTGTCCACAGGGCGATGCAGCCTGTGGTAATAGACGAAGAACGTTACTGCAACAACAAATTGTATATGCATTTGAAGAACAACATGAACATGATTACGCTGTGGAAGTGGATTAAGAATAAGAAAACATGAATGCCGACCGCGGAGCGATCACTGAAAACGAAGTCACGCGGGACACCTCAACAGCTAGCTGAGATGCTGGAAAACGTCGTAGAACGTGCAGCGAGGATTCAAATCGATTCCAAGTGTCTGGCCGCGGTGGCCAAGAGTGTCAACGAAGCCGAGTCACCACTCTCCTTCTCCCTCTTCATCAAGAATCTGAGCCTCGGCAGCTGGAGCTGAAGCCGGACCCTGCGAATCCTCGGTACCAGCTTCAACAGGAGCAGCAGTCAGAGCAGGACGTGGAGTACCCGGTGGCGAGTCAAACAACGAACGCCAGGTCGGATAAGCTCGGTTGAATCGAGAGACGGGTCAACGATCACGCTTCGGTACACATCCACGAAACGCGTACCACGAGGATTGAAGAACTCCGGATTACGCTGGCACGGGAAGTACGTGGTGTTGTACGGGTGCTGATGCGGCGCATTCATCCATCCAGTACGCCATGGCTGACGAGCATCGAGAGCCGGAACTTCGGAAAGCCAGTCAGATGTCTGAGGTGCGAATGACAAGTTTTCAATGGGGTACCACGGCTTAGACGGCTCCAAAAGCAACTCGGGACGAATGAATGACACGCCGGAAGCACTAGATGAAACCGAGTCACGACTCCACGCCATGTACTGCTCACGGTACTTGTTACGAAGACGATTGGCACGACGGTCGCGCTCACTGAAGAGCTTCTTTAACATAGCTCTCAGTTCCTTCAAGCGCTCCTTGTCGTGGCCAACCTTTTTAGCTTCTTCAGCGAGACCTCGTTCAATACCAGCTAACGGAAGCCAGTGGAGACGCTCCCACAACGCGAACCCGAGGTCACCTTGCTTACCGCCGTCACCCCGAAGGTTCGCCCAGATCATCTTGAGACGGGTCTCAATCGGAGCACGCTTGGAGATGGGGACGCTTGGGTTGAAGTCGACCGTGTCAAAGAGACAAGCTTGAAGAGGATAAAGCTGCCGAAGTTGCTGGTACGGGTGATCAGGATGCGAGTAATCAAAGAACGCTTAGAGACCCTCCAACGTTGTACGCACGGTCACCTCACCAGCTGGTTCAGGAAGCGTTAAGCTCAAGAGTCGCTCGAAACACTTCTTGGCGCCTGCATCGGTAAACTCCATGTCCACATACGGAAGAACCCACGGTGGCAGGGTGGACGAAGCCGGCACCGTAGGGCGAGTACCAGATAACACTCGGTGAGGCAACGGCTCAACCGACGGTGCACCACCACGACGCGGCACCGAAGTATAGGTTGCCGTAAACATGCGTCCAGGTCCAGCATCGAGAGTCCAAATAGACGGACGAGGAGACACTGGAACAGGAAGAGAAGATGCTGGTGCCGGAGGACTTGCTGGTGGCGAAGGAGGCGGGCCGGCAACGATGATTGGGGAAGTCATCATCGGCGAAGGATTTGGCCGAGGTGGAGTCGGAGGACGAGCTGGGCCAAGATTACTCCAGTTCCTGTTTGAATCTTCAACATCTTCGTCATCGAGTATGCTTGAATGATCGGTGGGGGGCGGAACATCACCGCTACCACTGGGAGCATCAGGAGAGTCATCCACCGAAGGTTCATTGTCATCCACGTCATCTCCATGGTCGTCATCAGCATTCCCATCGTCATCAATCTCCATCGAAAGGACAGGCGAAGACACGCTTGATACATCGGTCGTGGGAACAGTCGGAGCCGACTTCGAAGACGCGGAAGCTAGTGGAGCAGCCTCAACAGGGGCAGACCCTGCTGTAGAAACCACTCCCGAGACTTCAACTGCCTTGGATGTCGCGGCAGACGCCGAAGCAGACTTGCCTTGTGGGACAGTCTGGTCTGACTCTTCACCTTCGTCACTCGAGCCAAACATGAGCCGCATTTCCTCGGCCTCGCGCAGAGCCTCTTCAGCAGCACGTATGTCGGCTGGAGAAGGTGAAATCGTTGACTTGGCCACATCGTGTGGACCCTGAGGCGGGGGCGAAGGCGCGTCAGGAGAGACAGGAACATCGTCGTGATCCTCAGGGTTCACGTCCTTACCCGAAGGCTCTGTAGCAGTTTCTTGAACCGAAGGGACGCTGCCTGGATCAGCAGTCCCCATGTCCACGTCACTCTGGTCGCCGCTGAGGTCGACCACTGCGGGAGTCGAGGAAGACGCTGGTGTAGGAGGTGGCGACCATGAACTTGGAGAAGACGGTACAGACTTGGACCGAGTCTTCATATGACGTCGTGGCGACTTAGCAGGAGAATGAGGACGGGGTTTCTTGCGCTTCTTCTGGGCCGCCTTCTTCCACGCCTTCGGACCGAACAGCGATCTACGAGCCGACTTGGGAGTTGAAGTATCGGCAGGTGGCGCATCACCGAGACCGGCAGCTGCCATCGAAGCACTGGCCTTGTCCGTTGGGATTGGAGCGGCGCCCAGCGAATCTTCGGTGAGTGGTGGCGGACCACCAGCTGGGGCAGGAGGAGCAGCAGGAGCCATCTCCGCGGGTTCAGCGACGACGAGGAATGCTGCAGGAGCTACCGCAGGGAGTGAAGAGTCTGGGGCAGGAAGCGCCGAAGGACCAGTTGATGACGCCGCTGTCGGAGGAAGTGTAGCAGACTGAGGGACGTTCGAACCCTCGGCCTTGCCCTCCTGAGAAGCAAGTCGAGTAATGCGAGATGATGAGCAAGGTGCCGATGATTCAAGAGAAGGATGAGCTGACGTACCTCCAGCTGTTCACGTTCGCGACGTCTACGAGGATTGAGACGCTGAAAAGCGTCGGACACGGCTCGATTCAGACGCTTGGACATACGGTGGCGAGATGGTGAATTAAAGAATGAAGAAATGTCACAACGGGCACCAGTACCGTGGCTTCCATTGCGACAGGGGCAGTTGTGGTGTAGTGATTTCTCCGTGGTTGCGGATTATCACCCGTCGACAAAGACGTGACACCGCCCAAGTTGTTCAAGCGACGAGCCCTCGGTCGGGTGATGTACGGAGACGCCAAGGTGCAAGGGACTCGACGGCGTCACCTCCGAGTTTTCAACAAGTATCGGATACGGCCCTATGTCACTGAATCCAGGCTGTCCTTATTATTAATAATGGACTGGCCGGATTCGCATTCAGCGGACCATCTACGGTACGAACCCTCAGTGGCGGTTGGGATGAGTTCGCGGAATACTCAGCGACCCTTGGAAGGCACTTTCACCGTCTGGGACAGGGCGCGGACCGTTAAAGATGCTCATGCGACGGTGCAGACGACGCTTGGCATGCAAGAAGATCCATAACGGATCATTGTTCACTTGATATTTGTATACTTGATTAGGACTTCTTATTAGGAATAGACCCGAAAGGGTAAGCTTAAATACAGAACAGAATTTCCACTCAAGCACACAGAGCAACGTCCGGCTTCAAGGTAAGCGTCAGGTCAAGCTTGTTTGAGTGTGTTATGCCTGTCGGTGAACTCGAAGCTCTGTAGCGAGGGTTCATCCGGCAAGGCCAAGAGACTTTGTGTATTGGCCGATTATTATCGGGAGGTTTTACGTGACGGCTTATTGTTGCCTATTTGCACGACTGGGAGTGCTTGAATTGCCTCCCTTTTATTTCTTCCAGCCGAGTGTTGAACACTCAATGATCTCGTAAAAGTCTTACCCGTGCCTGGTACCCTTCCGCTGTTGGGACCACGAGGATTCAAAACACCTGCTAGCTTTGCTCGTGCTAGTAGCGTGTTCTTATTTTACTGGTTGGCCTATATAAGTAGTTTACAAGGTCCAGTTTGTCCCGGGGCAAGGGCAGAAATGGGGTCTTCAGGTCCGCCCGAACGATCGTTTACTATCCTAGTAGACGTATTGTTGTGGGAACGTCCTAACTACATCTGTAGCTAGAGCTCACGTGGGATTTCCAACACCACAAAACTCTCAGTGAACGGCAGTTCACAGGTCCCCTCTTTATTCAAAAGAGAGCGAAGTGACCTAATTAAGGTAGAATGTAAACTGAGTATATTTATAGGCAGGTAAAGCTTGTGTTTAATACAAACTATAAGTCACCTATAAAAATGTAATGTCATCAACCAATGGTTGGCTTTGGACGACCTTGGTACCTAGTACCAAATATCCCGAAGTATGACGTCACACTTCATGTAACCAGGGTACATTTAGGGCTACGTACCCCGTTACATCCTCCCCCACTTAGGTTCGGTTTACCGACCAATCAGAATGAAGAGGTGTTCGTCACAAACTTTCATTCATAAAGTCGAAAACTGTGACGACTGGTGAGAGCACGGCGCAGAGGAACAGCGACGAGGAGCGAAGCGGAGGAGGGCGGCGAGAGTCCAACGATGGGGACTCGAAGGCAAGGCGTAGGAGGCAGTTGATGTCCAGAAGTAGGATCTTTCTTTGGAACTCCAAAGATGTTGGACACCCAAGGAGAATCAGAAACTTCGATCCATCCTTTCTTTAGCTTCTCTGCAACGAAGGGATCCAGTGCATCCTGCTCAACCTTAGACAGGCGGAACGGAGCACGGCTACTTGGAACAGCATCATGTTTCATGTGGAGTTCGAAATCCACACGACGTGAAGGCGGTAAACCATCCGGTAAAGTTTCCGGAAAGACGTCAGTAAAACGCTTCAATAAGTGAGTGATTGGAACAGGAGCCGACTCACTAACTGGCGTGACCGCACAAATCTTGACACTACACTTCCTTGTACACATGTTTCTTCACGTTACGTTTAAAGTCAACAGCAGCAATCTCCACAGCTGCTTGACTAGCAACCGTTGATGGAGGTGCACAAGACACACTTGGAAACGAAATCTCATGCAAACGCCAATTGATACATGGCTGAAACTTGGTGAACCAAGGTTTTCCCAAGATGCCATCATGGGCATATCCAAGTGACCATTTCATGACTTGAAGTTTGCGGAAACGGTAGCGACCAAATTCAATAGTCGCTCGACCTTTCTTCACAGAACGCGCTTTCGTAGAAGTTCCATCGAACCGAGTGACTTGTGAGACACCAGACGTAGCGGTGTTAGCGACTAAACCTGGGCAAACAACATTGCACGTAGCACCACTGTCGAACATTATGACGACAGGTTTCCCATCACAAGTCCCTTGTTTACGAGTGAGCTCGTTCTCACGATGCATGGGCGACAAGGTGGACGTGGAAATCTCTTCCACTTCAACAATCTCAACCTCGTCATCGGAACGGGTCATAGACGCTCGTTCAGCAGTAGCAGCAGCAGTTGTAGGAGAAGAAGAATTAAAGTTCGCGGCAGATTGCTCGTGACGGTTCTTTCGAGAATACTTCTCCTTGTTCTTCAACTTGAAGCACTGCTCAATGACATGACCAGACTTCTTGCAGTAACATACATCGCTTGTTAGACGACGAAGAAGAAGCAGAACGGCGATTTCTAGTACTCCCTGAGTCAATTTCCATTGGCTCGGGTTCGTTCTCCTGAACACGCATAGGCGTGGCTTGCTTTTGGTGCGAATTGTTGTTGGACTGAGAGCGTGATCGGTCCTGCGAAAAGAACGGTGGACGATAGTTCTTACCGCGGACATGATGCGATCGATTATACTCCAAAGCAATCTTCATTGCTTGCGACACTGTTGTACAGCGACGATATTGCACCTCTTCGCGCGTAGGACTGACTAGTCCACGTGTAAAGTAAGTGATCTTGTCCAACTCACTCATGTCTGTCACTTGCATGATGGCTTCACGGAAGCGAGAGATGTAATCTTCCAAGCTAGAGCAATTTTTCTGCTTGAGCGCGTACAATTGATCACGCAAACGCTCTTGCAAACCTGGAGGCACAAATTCATCGGTCAACCGGGCCATAAGGTCCTGCATGTCCTTGATATCACGCTTGTTCAGCTTGTACCAAGCGGCAGCATTTCCTTCAAAGTTCGCAGTAGTAATGGCCAAAATTCGAGAACTTTGGTTGTCGTTTTGCCAATCGATGTTTTGGCATAAAAGTACTGAGCAAGTTGCTCGAAGTACAAATCAACAGATTCTCCCATCGTGCCATGAAATTCAGGCAGACGGATACCTTCCACTTTCACTTCACGCTTACTCATGGCTTCAAGCAGTTGTTGCTGCTTGTCAACCATTTCGATGAGTTTCTGCGTGATAGCGTCAGTAGACCATCCTTGAGGATTCAAGGAAGTCATGGTTGATTGTCGAAAAATTCAGCGATGAAGTGCCGAAAAGGTAGTCGGGTACAGGTGGACAGCGACGAGGGGTGCAGGTACTGAATTGATCCGGTTCTTATAGACCAGACACTTACAGTACACACGCAATCAACGATAACGCTGATGAAGGATGCGACGTTAGGTACGGGTACTAACTTGATCCGGTTCTTATAGACCAGACGCTTAGTGCAGTACACACGCAAAATTTCAACACGGCAAGCCGTATGAAATGAGGTCGCAACGAAGAAATCCGACGAATGTGGAGTCGAAGAACGACGACACACGCTCAACGAGCGGCTTTCCACGTGTCGCGTAGCGAATAGAGAATGAAGAACCCCCTTCCGGACGAAAAACAGCAAGTGCTACCAGATGTGACGACTGGTGAGAGCACGGCGCAGAGGAACAGCGACGAGGAACGAGTCGCGAGGCGAGGAGCGAAGCGGAGGAGGGCGGCGAGAGTCCAACGATGGGGACTCGAAGGCAAGGCGTATGAGGCAGTTGATGTGTCTCGAAGAAGGTAAATTGGAAAGTGAGATTGAAATGGTTAGTTGTTTGTCGGCTACGAGGAAGTGCTTGTTAGCATTCCCTTGGTATCCTATGTAAGTATATGCATTTCACTATACTAGATTCTAAGTAGTCCTCGAGTCGAATCTTGAAGTAGCGTAGCGTAGTAGTGAACCGCGGTTCATTTGAACCGGATCAGAATCTCCATAGTGAATTCAAATGAAAAAGAATGACTGTCATTGAAGTTCCATGTTTGGCAATACTCATCCAAACATGGTGATTGCCTTCCGGTCAGGCGTGTGTCTGACTGGCCGCTCATTGGCAACTTAAGAAGACAGTTGGCAGTCAGCAAAGACAAGTAGGAAGAAAATAGAAGAAAGTAGGACGCATTGGTACCAACGTCATGGCCTTCGCAGGCTGTGACGTCGGTGCGTCGTTACAAAAACCCTCGACTTGGCTGCGCGAGCGCGGCGGAGGCTCACTTCACAGTTAGAGCCTCGAGCAGCAGTCTGTGCGCTCTTCTTTTAGGTCTTCCACTTCGACCGTTAACCATGCCTTGTGGCACTGCTAGGAGCGGTGCGAAGACACGCTTCAAGGCTGCTGCCGGAAAGGCGCAAGCCAAGAGCACTAAGCCTCACGGCAAAGGCTCGGCACTTAAGGAGGCTACTCAGGTGGCCTCCGAGGCGATCGGTTCCTCGGGTGATGCGGTTGTGGGCAAGCGAGCGCCGCAGCCCGTTGCCCTCGGCCTCTCCAGACACTCGTCCGAACCCTCGGTTCGTAGAACGTGAGTTCGACTCAGGCAGTGAGGACGAAGCCGAGTCCAAGAGCACGCACGATGCTCCTGCGGGCCCTGCGGAAGGGCACAGGCCAGCGCCCAGTGAGCACAAGGACGACAGCGTGCAGTCGCTCGCTAGTGATCAAGGGGATCACAGTCCCAGGACGTCTGTTCGCTCTGAGAGTCCGGCCGTCAAGGATAAGGGCACTCCCAAAGCTGGTGGCGATGAGGAAGAGAATCCTCGCAAACGTCTCTAGCTTGCCGAGGGTCTTGCGCGTGCTAAGGCCTCTAAAGCCGAAGGCGCCAAGCCCTCAAAGAAACGTACAGCTTCTAAGTCTCCACTCCGCGAGGAGAAAGAGACTCGTGTGGTGTAGGGATTTCCAGATTCGACCATACACTAACCTACTTTAGATCAAGAATCGGCTCGGTCTGATAACCCAGAGCTTAGGAACAAAGGATCACGGTAACTACTCAGCGATCTGTCCGGATGATGCTATCCGGATAGCCGCTGAGCTCAACGGTCGCCTGAACCCAGCGGAAGGGTCGGTAGAGATCCGAAACGGCTATATTTCACTAGATATTTGTATGAGAAGCTTATGATTAAATAGGGGGAGCCGAAAAGGCTCCCAGAAGATAACAGAGCAGAATTTTCCTAGTCCAAGACACGTGTACACTTTTTTGGTAAGTCCCTGCATAGGGATGGATTATGCCTGCCGTCGATACTCGAGAGGCATAGCTTGTCGGGTATTGACTGGTAGCGCCAAGAGATTAGGTCGGTCCGAGTAGGACAAAGTCTCGCTACGCGCGAAAGAAAGTCCCGCATACTCAGCGGACCGGTACGTCGGATAGCCAGGGTGCCGTAACACTTCTAGCTGAGCAGCCTCTGCGCTCGGTGACCTGTAAAAGCGCTCGCGCGCCGTCGTCCATCCTTTGGTGGAGGGCACTGGGTTGTGAACGAGCTCAGCCGAACCAAACTCGGCGGAGCCTCGGAAGTGATCTGACTTGGTTAGTCGGAACCGAGTGGAAGCGAGTCACTCGTCTGTCCCGGAAGGGCCGAACCGCGAGGGGACCACCCTCTGCGCAGGCCATACAACCGCCGACCCTACTCGGCGATTCGTTGTGGTTTGTGGTAGGAATCCACATCTGACGGTATTTGTGTGCTCTACTACACCACAGCTGGTGCCGCGACCCGGGAACAGGAGTGTGCGCTTGTTTTTTATAGGTGCCAGCTAACCAAGTTAAGAGGAGGAGAAGAGAAAGAGAAAAGTGAAGACGATCAAGGGATCAGCAACCCCGAGCTACGGAAGCCCAGTGACGGCTGGAGGATCGCCTCTCGCGGGGTCGGACCCGGCAGATCAACGACTCATCGCCATGACGATGGAGGTGGGACGAACCGTCCAGATCGACAAGGATGGCCAAGACCAGGAGAGCGAGAACGGAGATACAAGTGATGGAGAATATGAAGAGAAGGCCGAGACCGCTGAGCTCGGAGAAACGAAGACTACCGCCGATCTACTTGGCGAGGTGGAAGAGCTGACGCTGCAGGTGGGACGCATGGAGTCCTGTCTAGCGCAACTTATCCGTCGAGCTCGACGAAGGTGCGGACGATGAAGAAGATGAAGAAGAACATGGCGTTGCTCAAGGGGACCGTCCGCCCCTTATTTCGAAAGTGACGAGGAACGCCGATACGCCGAGCGCCAATAAAGTGTTGCCTCGACTCGGCGAGAAGATGAGAACAAGATCGGAATGGATGATGATGTTCGCGCCTGTGGCGATGGCGCAGGCGAAGTGGCCGATGTTGGGTCCCGAGTTAACTCAACCGGTGCGTGCAGCCAACATCAATCAGTTGGTGGAAGAAACTGTGTTGCTGCTGAAGGCGATGTGCTATCGGTGCAACAGCCGACCAAACAGCCTTATCCTGTCCGACTGGAGTCTGACCCGTGGCGGAGCTGAGCTCTGGCAATGGAAGAAGAAGTTGAGAGTGACGTTTGGATTGGAGAAGGCCCCTGGTGGAACGAAGCAGGTGTACAGCCGGGTAGCCGAGTTCAAAACACTCGGCGAAGACCCAAGCAAAATTCCTTTGCCGAAGACCCCGGAGACGAAGAGACGGGAAGTGTTCCGCGCTACGCAAGGGACTCCGTACTTCGAAGACTCCCACATGCTGACTCCGTTGAAGCTAAACCCGACTCAGCGAGCGCCGAGTCGTGGACAGCGGAATGTAGGTCGTTACCGTGAATTGTATGACGCTGCAGACGAAGCTGAGGCTTACGAGGAGGACGAGGAGGACGATGACGTCTTCGACGTGAGAGGAAACCGTGAAGAAACCGTGAGGGACTACATCCAAACCTTGAGCTTCGACGCGGCTGAAGAAGATTCGACTCAGTACCTAGAAGTCCGAACCCACGCCTCACTCGACAAAATCGCTGAGTTCGACGGGAAGCGCTACCGTTCTGACGCATCGCTCCAGTGGCTCAAGCGTTTCATCTACGAGATACAGAGCACCAGGATGCCCCAAAGTGCCTGGTGCGAACCCTTCTCGCTATGCTTGGGACGCGCGGCGAAGAGTTGGTATAGGCAGCTGCCGAAAAAGACTCAACGACGCTGGAAACTACTCAGCGAGGCGTTCCTGGATTACTATTGCTCACAGTTTGACCAATCCGCCCGCACTCGTTACTACTCGGCGAGACGTAATGTCAACGAGCCGATCTGCGACTTCCTGATCCGACTCAATGGGTATGCTCGGACAGCCAAGATCCAGTACGAGAAAGGGGGCGCCGACGCAGCTGACCATGTCGATCACTTCTTGTTGCATTGTGATGATGACGATGTGATGGATTTGATGTACTCCTTGCAGTTGGAAGACATCAGTAAGGTGGAGCAGATAATCAATCGTCGGATCCTCGGTGAAAAGCACAAGAAGCAACGCGACCGACTCGTGATCGCACGAGGCCGAGACGATAAGCGGAAGGATTCAAGCCGCCGAGATGAACGCCGTGATAGGCGTCGAGAGGAGAAGCGCAGTCGCAAGGAAGAAAACCGCGACAGCCGAGTCACTTTTGTTGACGCTGACTCTGACGGGGAGGAACTCCTTGATCAAAACCGCCGAGTCCTTACAACTCCGAAGACGAATGGGATGATGAGGACCAGTCCGGAGGTTACGACTCAGCGGAAGACGACGACTACATAGACGCCGGCGTTACCAATGATAAGAGAAATACACCGAACCGCCGAGAGAACTCGGCGGGAGACCAGAATAGCTCGAATCGAAGTTGGGGGAACTCGGCAAACCGACCTACGCGACCGTACAACCAACGAGAACAGTCGAACCGTGGAGATGGATCACGCGACATCTCACAGCGTGGACCTTGTGTAGCTTGTGGAAGAACGGGGCACTTGGCTCACTACTGTCAGCGGCGCTGCAAATTCTGCAGACAAGTCCATGAAGTCGGCCAGTGCGAACTGTTTCGTCAGTACGAGAAGCTGACTGCGTTCGTGAAAACCACTGTCGACAAGTCGCAAGTGCCAGAAGACCTGCAAAACCTTTACACGCCGAGTGATTTAAACTCGGCGGCCCGCCAACACTGACTGGGTTGGAATATGCCGGGCTGCCACAGTCAGCTGAACCTGCAGTTGAGGCGAACTTCTTGTTTGCCTTCGTAGGCGAAGCAGGACGACCCGAGGGAAGAAGCGGGGATAGCAATTGGATGTGTAAAATCGACGGAATTGAACGTGAGCTCGGTGAGTTAGATGATAACCTCCGAGCGATTGCAAGTGTAACTCGGCAGTCAGACCAGGATGTGTATCGTACCAGAATCATGAAACTGCTTCCAGGAGAACGGCTGGGATGGTGGTCAGCACAGACGTTTGATCGCCGAGTTAGAATGAGAGCTCTCGTATTGGGGGCAGTGAACGACCGAAGGACCAAGATATTATTGGACACCGGAGCAAACGTCTCGGCGATTAGTGAGTACTTCGCGAGAAACTGCGTCTCAAGAGAGTGGCCAACCGAGATAAGCGAACCAACATACAAGGAATAAGTAAAGACAGAATGGTGACAACGTCACGAGCGGTTGTGAAGGTGACACTCGGCTGGGAAGTGGCATACGAGTTTGAAGTGTGGATAATGCCTCATCATGCCGGAGTCGATTTGATTCTCGGCACTGACTTTATGATCCCAGCTGGGATCCGTCTGGATCTGTACAACTCGGCGGTCGAGCTACCCGATGAGATGGTGATCCCACTCATCCGATCAAGTAATGCGCCGACAAAGACCGAGTTCGGACCAAATGTCCCATGTGGGCCACCAGACGGGTTAACAATCGAAAGTCGAATGACCGCTGAGTTCAAATTGCCCAGGCGGCAACCCAGTGAGTCGACGCATAACTTTTGGGTGCGACGGACGAAGGGTTGGATTCCAATGTTTTTAATCGCCGAGGAAGACCAACTCATGTCCTAATTACAAACGTACGACCCAAGTCAGTCTGGTGCCCACCTCACTATTACGTGATAAAATGGCAACCACACGGAGTACTGGCCAATGAGGGATATGTCCGCGTGAGCTCGGCGAAATACCGCGACTGGCAGATATTGGCATTTGCGTCAGCGATGGACAAAGATTTGCTGCAGAAGGAACAACGACTGTACGAGGACTGGTTGTCACACCAGCCGCCAGCTGTGGAAAGACGAAAATACCCTATTCCGACGGCGGTGGAAAAACGACCCCCTCCAGTGGAGAACGGACCAGAGCAAACATGCACCGAGCGCTGGAGGAGGATCGAAGCTGATGCAGGAGCCGACGAAGACCAGAGGCGTCGCGATAACGCCAACGTCATATCAACTTCTGGGGTGACAAGGGGTGACCCGGCTATAAACTCAGCGTTCAAGCTGATAGACGTCCGAGCGGATCGTACGCCGGTGCTACACAATGACCAAGATGTCTCCTACATTATGGCCAAGGTTTAAGACAATGGCTCCATTTCTGACGCCAGAACGAACTCAGCGGTTGAAGGAACAAGTGCAGTAAGGACGAAGAAAGAAGCGTCGGCGACTGAAGACTCAGCTGTAACGGAAGGAGACCTTGAAGAATGCTCCGAACAAGTCCTACGCGACGTCCAACTCGTTATGGACGACCGAGCCAATTATGAAGTCATTAGACCAAGTATTGTGGGCGAGGTGAACTCAGCTATGAGCACCCTGACCACTATAAGTGCTGGGATTAACCATGTGGTGACGGCGAGCTCGGCGCTCGAAGATCCAGCCGCAAGAAATGACTTGGGAGCTGTTACAGCGTGCCATAGGACGGCCGACTACGCGAGGGACGAGTGTGGACGCGTGGATGTCTGTCCTGCCGTCGCAGCAGACTCAGCGGTACAGCGCCCTATCGTGACGACTGCAAATTCCAAGCTGGAGGTATTATTTTCAAGATATGTTGAGGCTAACAGTGAAGGACTGAGCTGGACGGTGAATACAAGTAACCACAGTGATGAAGGTGAGGCACGAGCCGAGTATGAAGTCGATGGGTTAAGCTCTGCAGCCGTGGTGAACTCAGCGATGGGTACGCCAAAAGCCTGTATAATCCAGTCGGCGGCGGTGGACTCGGCGTCAGCGGATCTAAACACTGCGAGTGATTCGAACGTGGCCACAGCATGTCGTCGGAATGTCAGATATCCCGGAGAGGAGTTTGCTTTCAGGCAAGTTAGTTCTGCCGTCTCGTCGAACTCGGCGGACCAGCACTACGACGCGACTGAATACTATGATAGTCGGAAGGTATTACTACATGAGGGAATTAAGCCTAACGACGATCCAGCTACGGCGGACTCAGCGTTGGAGACTATGGAGGCTGAAATCGGTTCGGATGTGGTTAGACGACATGACGATGATACTATCTATCTCGGAGACAAGTTTGAACGCGCAGAAGTCAGATCGGCCATCGTTGTGAACTCAGTGGAAACGGGCCCTGACGTGGACGACAACTATGATTTATCAGAGGTATCACTGTTGGGAGGTACTGTAACTGAAATCCGGTTGTGTCGCGTCTTGGAGTATCGCTTCCCCGAAGTTCTTATCGTCCCTGCTGGCGAGTCCCGACGACTGGTGCTGATCATCCTTCCTCGTCAAGACGCCTCCGCGGTGGGTTCTACGGCTGGTCCTAATGTGGCTCCTCCAGCGGGTCAGGCTTCTTCTGCGACCCCTTCGGCGGACTCGGCTGCGGCTCCTGTCAGCTCAGCGGCGGCTACGAGCTAACCCGAGCCGACCCTCGCCCAGCTTCATCGTACTCCGTTGGCGGACTTGACGTCGACGCAGCGGCTTCGGCGTTATGCAAATCCCAACTCTCTAATTGCTGCAGATCCTCGTCATCGTTCGCCGGCGCCGCATCCGCCTCAGCCGTGCGCTTGTCCACTTTCCGGGGAGGAGGGACACGAGACTATCAGTGCCATTTTGCGTTCAAGTTCTCCTCAAGCTACCGTGTCCGATGGAGGAAAACCCCGCTCTGGTAAATCTTGTCGTCGGACTCGGCGGAAAAAGGTTCGTCACCTTCAGTTGAGTTCTGCGACACAGCCAGCTGTCTTTGCTCGCTCTGAAGACGACGATGAAGCTTCGAGCGAAGTTCAATACGAGTTTGAGATGGCCGAACCTGCCGACGACACCGTTCCTGCGATTGATTCGACGACTTCGGTGAGTTCTTCGTCTTCTGGTCCTCTGCCGACGTCGTCAGTCGCGGCTACTCAACCACCACCGGTATCCTCTTCCGATGTCGTGGCTTTGCTGCCTGTCCCGGCTACGAGTGTTCGTGCCTCAGGCTCGACCGCACCCATCTCCGCTGAGTTGCCCCAGTCAAGTGTACCGCTCAGTGTCGTATCAACGGTGGTTGGGCACTCCCGGTCGTCATCTGGTCGATCTTCTCACGTCTCTCTCTCTCGGAGTCTGAGCGTATTCACTACACCGACTGACCTAGTGACTCCGGCCGTGAGTGTCCTCAGACCGTCTCTCCCTGCGAACTCGGCGGTGTTGACGTCCCCGTCTGGGCGCCCCATCCGGTGATCTGCTGCGACTACTTGCACCGTGACTGCTCAGCTGCTTGAGGACCTTGACGCGTCTGATGACAAGGTCTTTGGGCCTGGCGACGGCTCTGCACCGTCCGCCGGCTTGACGAATCTTGCCGCTGGGTTGTTCTCGGATCCCATTTTTTTTATCCGAGAACTCGGCGGGTAGTCCTTCAGGTTCTGACTCGGTGGCCGAAGATGCTCGTCGTTCCGCTAAAGCGAGAAGCCTTCATGTGGCAATCTTCGGCTCTGACGATGAGATGAGTGATGAGTCCTTACCGCCGAGTGATCGCCACTCTTCGCGACATTCATCGATGGATTCTGGTGACGGGACGACGCCTTCTACCTCTGCGTCGGCTTCGGGGAAGCAGCAACGTCGCAAGCGTCGTGCCTCGTCGAGTCCTACCCGTCACCGGTCGAAGCGGTCCAAGAAGCACAAGAAGCACAAGAAGCATCACAAGAAGCATCACAAGAAGCACCGGCACCACAAGCATCGGCAGTCTGCGTCAACCCCTGATATGGCTCCTGCCCCATCTCTTTCAGCTGCTCCTTCGCCGAGTGTGTCCCCGGTCGCGTCGATTCCATCTCAGCCGACTTCGACTACATCACGGCCGGCTTCGGTCACTCTGCCAAGAGCTCTTACCCTCCCGCTGGCAACGTTACGGACCCGAGCCTCGCAAGCGGTTTCCAAGGATTGTCGTTTGACTCTTCACATGGCTCAACTCCGCGAGGTACCATTTATGCATTTCGGCTCAGCCCGTTGTTGGAATGCATTATTGGATACACTGAGCGGAGGGGTGCAGCTGGAACTCGTAGGTGGCAAGGGTCGTGTGCCACCCACGCCGTGTTCCCTTGACGGCATACGATCTTTCAGGCTGTCTTTGATCCGAGTCATCCTTGTCAGCGTCTCCGGCGGATGCTCCCCGAGCTTCCTTTCTTCTTTTCTCCGTCAGTGCTGGAGGAGGCTCGGCGGTGCTTGGCTTCTCAGACCCGACCTTGAACCTTGATGCAAGTTCTTGGAGATATGTGGGCTAAGCTTCGTGGTGACTGTCCTTTGGACTCGGCGGGGAGGCCTATCAAGACAGGAGGCCAAATGACTCGTTACTTTGTTGCTCTCTACGAGCGTCGTCACTGGATCGTCGAGTCAAATGTGTTGATGGGTCTCCATCCCGACGTCAACCCGACTGCCACGTCTGCTCAGCTTGCTAAAGTGTATGAGCTGTGGCTGGTGTACAAGCGCGAGCGCAAACGCCGTAGTGACACCCTACGATCCTTGGTTGTCGCTGTCTAC
The DNA here is from genome assembly GCF_000142945.1 of Phytophthora infestans T30-4. Classification (NCBI taxonomy): domain Eukaryota; phylum Oomycota; class Peronosporomycetes; order Peronosporales; family Peronosporaceae; genus Phytophthora; species Phytophthora infestans. The sequence continues at coordinate 113,740 of NW_003303570.1, read as the reverse complement.
GACCAGCTTTACTCGGCGGTCACCCAGAAGCTCGGCGGTGAACCTGCTCCTCTTGTGGATGCTGAGGTTTATTTCGATCCGTCCGTTCCCCATAACTCTCATGTTAACCTTTCGTGGGTTTCATCCGGGAGAGACTGGGTTCGGTGTGCTCATGATGTGGATCTAGCCGAGCCCTGGCGAGCTTGGTGGCTAACCGACCCGGCGGCTCACCCGTATAGCACGTGCTTCCGCGCTCGGAACGTGGACTTCTTGGTTTTTGCTCCGCGCGGTATGGACCCTCAGGTTGTTGACGACGCGATCGAAGAAGACTTCGATCTTGCCGAACTAGCGCCTCCGGCGTACGTTCAGGGTGCTCCACCTCGGCTGAACCGTCAAGGTATCCACATCTTCGCTGAGTCTTCAATCGGTGAGCTCGGCTCGGATGACGAGAGTGCATCTGATGACGACTCAGCGGACGACGGGTTGGGTTCTCCCAATCTCCGAGGCGCGTCTCCGAGTATGTCTCTGTTCGGCACTCCACTTTCAAGTGGAGCGGATCCGCCTCAACCCACGTCAGCCGAGTCGGGTTCTGAGGCACCGGTTCTTCTTCCGCCTGCTTCAGCGTCAGTCTCCTTGGCTAGCTCGGCGATATACTTCTTGCCACGGCTGCGGATGTTGCGTCTCCTCCAGCAGTTTCTCAGGGGGCGACGTCTGCTACGCCGCCACGCCTCTAATCGACGTGTCCGCTGAGCTCTTCCCAGTTGTCTCCATCGGGTTCACCACTCTTGGAGTCCGGATCGCCTTCTTTTTAATTTCATTCTTTTTTACTGAGCGTCCCGTAGGTATCGTTCAGGACTTCATTTCGTAATAATTCAGTATATGTAATTTTGACACAGTAGCATTCCATCTCAACTCAACCTGTGTCGTCCGCTGAGTTGGTGTAACAAGTGGTGCAACACCTGTTAATTTTCATCTGCAACTTGCACAATTTGCAGACGGTTTTCACGCTTCTTCTGTCGTAAATAGTCAAACGGGAGACCTCCACATGACAAATTCGACAGTGGTTCCCAAGTAGGCTCATCGTAGCCGACCCACTTAACCTTAAACTTCCGTTGTGACCGGGACGTACTCGTGGATAATGGTAGCTCGTCGTCGAGGATTGCTTCGACTTCATACTGGTTCATACTCGCGTCTGGCTCCCAGCTATCTTCAGGTAGTAATTCTTCGTCAAAGTCAAATCGCTGAGTCTCTTCGAGGTCGGCGATTAGCCTCGTCTTTGGACTTCCGCCGAGTTCGGTGGCTGCCTTCAGACGTGATACATGGACCACTGGGTAGAGCCTATATCCACTCTTGTCGGGTAACTCCAGTTCATAGGCAAATTCTTCCACCTTCTTCTTCACCCTGAATTGTTCATGCCATCGATGTGCTAACTTCTTAGTCAGGCCCGACTTGACTCGCTCCATAAACAACCAGACTTGGTCTCCTTCTTTGAACAAGGATTCGGTGGATTCATCGCCTGGTTCTGCAACTCCAGCTTCGTCATCTGCTGTGTTGGGAATGGATCTTTTCTCCTTCTTGCTCAGTGCTTCGTTGTGCTCTCGAGCTCGTCGTGCCTTCTCTCGCACTTGGAACTCAGCTGCTAATCGTAGGGCAACTTCTCGTTGTCTGTTCGCTTCTCGGCGCCACTCGACTGCGTCCGCCAAGTTGGCTGAGCGTCCCTGTCCACGTCGTATTGAGCTCGTCATAGCCTTGAGTGTAGACTTGGCGTCCCAACCATGTACCAGATAGAAAGGGGTTTCTCGCCGAGTCGAGGCTCTTGAGTTGTTGATAGCGTGTACCATCTTCTCGGCGATGTCATCCCAGTCGGCTTGAAGCAGGTCTTCCACGTAGACCCGTATAGTCTGAACCATTGTCTTGACTGACCTCTCTTGTTAACCGTTGGCTTGTGGTCTGTAACTCAGCTTAGCCCTTGATCTTGACTGCATCATCTCGGAGAGCTTTTGGAACACTTCACTCAGAAACCTTGGATCTCGGTCGTGTCGTATCCGAGACGGAGCCCCGAACTGCCTGAAGACGCATTCTTCAAACACCTTGGCCACTTCGTGTGCCCCGGTGTCATTCATAGCCTTAGCGATAACAAACCCCGTGAAGTGGTCCTGGAACAACAGCAGTGCAGTATTGCCCCGCTGAGTTCGAGGTAGGGGAATCACGAAATCCATTGACACGACTCAACTTATTATGGGTACAGTAATCGCTCTCCATTCCGGTACTGGTATAAAATAATATCCCTAAAATATCGATACAATCGCTTTAAGGAGGGTGTACTGACGGGGATTCTGGCGCGAATCGCTCAGCTCCAACCAGTTGAAGAACAACACAGTGATCATAGGCTTCAAATCATAATTCACATTAGTTTAGACCCATGGGGAGCTGGATGAAGATACAGCAGAAGCGAGGCCTCATCCAGAAGGCAGCAGATTGTCCCGACATGACTCAAGAAGAGCTGGCTGCGTGGGCAAAAGCGACGTACAGGCTGAGGCGAGCGCCTGCTCAAACTACTGTCTCTGACATCCTCAAAAACGCAGCCAAGATCATGTGCGTCACCTACGGAGATGACAAGGATATGCGTGCATGTGGGCGCCATATTCTCTTACTACTAGACAACGTTTCTTCTCACAAACTGGGAGATGTCATATGCACCAACGTCCGTGTGGAGTTTCTTCCCCCCAACACTACAGCGTTCCTACAGCCAATGGACGCTGGCGTCATCGCGTCATTCAAAACGGCGTACCGTAAGAAGCAATTGCAATGGGTGTACGACAAGATCAAGGACGGTGTTGAGATTGACAGGAAGGCGTATGAAGTGGACCAGCTGCAGGCAATGCAGTGGAGCAAGGAAATTTGGCAAACCTTACACGGTAAGCGTACCATCGAGAATTGTTTTCGCCATACGGGTATTCTTTTTAATGCCGCTGATGAAAGAAGTAAAGCGGCCGGTCACACTAGCTACGGACCCGATGTAGACGTAGAAGATGTTATTATCCTTGCCTCTCAGTTAACCTTGTAAATGTACTGTAGCTTTTTTCTTTTAGAATATATAACAAATCCTAGGATATGGTCGGACCACGATACTGGAAGTGAGAGCGATTACTGTACACACATCTGGATCCAGATGGCTTGGATCCACTTCACTGCGGTGTACACTCGTCATGGATCTGAGCTCTCCAATCATCCAACATCATCTTGCAACCGTCTGTGATCTCCATTGTCCCGCGAAAGTTCGAGATCCACTGTATCCATCATCCCTGCATCCTGGATCCAGGTCGTTCTATGCGGGATCCTCCCTCCTTGGATCCGACCTCGGAAGTATGGGATTCGGGACACCTCGCGGTGGATCTTGACTTCTCATTAGCCGTGGTTGCTAGATCCACCTTCAGATGACACCTACCATCATTCCTTCATAGGATCCACACTCGATCCACTGGTACATAGTATATCCCATATCCACCTAAGTGAATCCAGGTAAGGGTGGATCCGAGATAAGCCTTGGTGGATCTTGCCTTCCCGTACATCGCTCATACCAGATCCATCGTCATTCCATACGGGGTGCCGCTCGTCATGGCTAATCCACCACAGGCAACTTGCACCCGTGCCAAACAACCCATATCCTCTATAATCACTTGAAATTGTCACTGATTCGGGATAGTGACCCCGCGTCAGGCCCATTCTCTTATTTCTGAGAAAGCACTTCATCACAATCGCCTCCTGTACGTTGTCGGCGCTGCACAACAGCGTTCACGGCGTGCATTACCAGCATCCACAACCGCTTTCTCCCCTTCGTGACACATGTCTCCCACCAAGCGTACCAGCCATTCGCCGGGCTAGGCCCCATCCACCACTCCTCCGGTCAGCCCTTCCTCAATGTCACCCACCGATCTGCGTACTCTGGCCCAAGCTCTTTCCGATCGGGTGCAAACCTTGACGGCGGAGCTCCAGACGGCCCAAGATGTTAGCGACCAAGCTGCGTCTTTGCACACCACCCAACTCCAAACCTTGCGAGCCCAGGTCCATGACCAGGCTATGGAGATCCAGGGGTGGGAGCACCGTGCGGCCTCTCGTTCGCAGGACCTACGACTCTTGTTGGCTGATCAAGCGGTCGAGATCCGCGACCTGACCGGACGGCTGGATCGCGCCTCCCGTCAACGAGATGGCATGCGAGATGACAACGACCATCTCCTTAGGGAGATGGCGCTCGCCGGATCTGAGATCCACCAGCTCCAATCCCGGATCCACGACCTCGAGCGGGATCTGGAGGATTCTCAGACTGCTAGGGCAGCCGCGGACGAGAGCTTGGATCGACTCCCTGACGAGTTGCGCCTGACCTAAGAAGAGGTGGTAACCAACGACTATGTGGGATTCACCCATGGCGGATCCGCATTAGGGTCGGCGCGTGGAGGGTCCCCCGCGCCAAATCCACCTCCCTCGTCGCCGGATGTAGCTCTGGCTCGACTCTTTGAGGAGCTGAAAGATACCAAGGAGTCGCTCGAGAAAGCGTCTGCTGGGCGAGATTACGCGCTCGAAGAGTTCGTACGTATAACTCAATTGCGCGACGAGATCCAAGCGAAGTTGGCGGACAGAAAATTCCAGCGGGACAAGGCGGCTACCGAGTGGGCGGATGCCAAGCGAACGCAAACGGAGCTGGAATCCAAGCTTCGCCGCACGAGTACGTGGATCTCTTCGGTCCCCCGCTAGTAACTCCATATTCACCTGTTATGTCAATCCAGGTGACAAATTGAAAGATGCTGATGCAGCCGCAGCAAAACTCCAGGATCAACTTGCTGCAGCTAATGCTCAACAGCAACAGCTAGCTCTGGAGCGCGATCGTAGCTTATCGGAGCGGGATCTGGCACGTCGACGACTGGCGCTGGTGTCAGCTGCCGTTTCGGATCCCCTTCGTCCCTTGTCGGGGCCCTCTCATGCTGCCAGCGTTTCTGCTCCTCTACCGTCTGTAAGTGGGGCGGATCCGTCGGCTGCGAAACGACCGCGTAGTGCATCTCCCGCTCCTAGCACCGGATCCCCCCGTCCCCATAAGCATGACCGAGCCTCCCCAAAGTCCAAGCCCAAAACGATTTCGGCCTCTAAGGCGGCCTCGCAGGCGGGATCCACATCTGCGTCCAAGGCGGGATCCACATCCACGTCCAAGACTTCCGCCTCCCCCTCGAAGTCTGGTGCCGGATCCAAGTCCGGGTCCACCGCTACATCCAAGTCGACATCAGTGTCGAAGACTGGATCTGTAGCTACGTACAAAGCGGGAGTGGGATCCAAGGCTGGATCCAC
>NW_003303570.1:98985-100025 GCF_000142945.1 Phytophthora infestans T30-4 | reverse complement strand
CTGCTGATCTCCAGTACTAATCCACGTGTTTCTATTTCGGCTGCGACAAAGCTCGCAAAAGATTTGCGAGCTTTGTAAGTGATGGTGCGCTTGATCGGTTCTCTTGCATGGGCGTGACGCTCATCGTAGTGCTGAATTACGTGGGGCAGTATACCCCCGAGACTAAAGATTTTGGTATGAAGGCCGATCCACCAAGGGGCCAGTTGGCTCCGCGGGCCCCCCCCCTTCTCCGAGAGACTCAATCTCGGTAGTCGCCTCGTACACCAGATTCTGCCATTCTCTGTAACGACGGGATCCCACTGACACATATCCAGGTCGCCTAGGGATACCGTCCTTCGCCAGCCATCGTCCGATCTCCTCATAATGGTCCAGTAATAGTCTCTTGTCGCTGACGTTCGTTAAAGGCGTGCGCACATCGATTCTATCCCACAAACGAGGAGGTATCGTGATCGACCTGGTCCCTGGATTACGGTCGGCACCCATTTCTCGCCCCGAGTGACCCACAGTTTCTCATGTTCCACCCACTTTAACCGATCTGGCAGTTCCCAGGTTTCCCCGGGCTCGATCCATGTTGTCTTATCCGCCCTTATGATCCTCATCTTTGCTCCATACAACGGCCGCCCTCCGCTGAGCTGGATCTGCATCTCGTCAGGGAAACAAAGTGTCCCATCCGCCAGATCCAACCTCACTCCGGCTGGTACCATGAAATCCATTCCGAGGATGGCGTCTTGACCAGCGAGATCTCCAACCCAAATATCAAACCAGTACACCAAACAACCGGCCAATGTGACCTTGATTCGCGTTCTCCCGTTTGTACGGTACACGCCTTCACCAATCCCAACACAATCTTGGATCCGACTCCCATCCACTTGGCACCCAACCTTACGAGCAAAGGCGGTATCTAGTATAGACACCTCGGCACCACTATGTAGGAGTAGGATTGCTTTTTCATTGTTTGATTTTGCCCCCGACCTTGGGTTGTCTGATCCACTTTCCTGGGGTATGGTATTTCCAGTATCCTCCGGGACTCCCCTGATAAC
>NW_003303570.1:86071-97928 GCF_000142945.1 Phytophthora infestans T30-4 | reverse complement strand
CTTGGATCCCCCATCCTTGATCTTCCACTTGGCTTGTAGACCGGCCACATTTAGTCGATGTAGGTATTCTAGCGTGGATTCATCCGATCTGCGGCGAGCGTGGTAGTATTGTCGTGCCACTGACACTCCCAATCCACAGTACTGGGTCTGGAAACTGCGCAGCAAATCTGGCCACTTGTTCCTGGTGGATCTGCCCAGCTGCCGATACCAGTTCCTGGCTGGCCCCGCTAGCAGATCCGCAAAGGTCAAACACTTCTCAGCATCCGACGCTTGATCTCTCATGAGGGCCGACTTGACTTTGCTGATCCATGTTCTCGCTCGGTCCTCATCTTGATCCTTGCCCGTGAACTCCTTCAGGTCCGATATGGCTGAGATCCGTACCCTCTGGATCATGGACGATCCACCTGCCCCGGCTGTGGCTGTTGCTACCACTGCTGACGAAGTGGATGGGCCATCCAGATCATCTGGGTCGAGCTCATCATGGAAGTTGTCTCCCTCCACTGACTTCATTTCCACGTCTCGTGCTCCATCTTCGTGGAGCACTTGCACTTGTGGTACGGGCGCTCTCATACCCTGTTCGGCCAGGAAACGACTCATCGCAGCTTCGAAGTGTCGTTGCAGGGTGCCCGAGGAAGTGTCGGAAGAGCCTGTGGCCGTCTGGTCCACTGGCGAGACCGGATCCGTGAGGCGATTACCTTGAGCCCGATCCGACGATAATCCCACTGGCTTCTTGCCGGATCTGGCTCGATCGTGGCTGGATTGTGTCAGATCACGCGTAGGGCCTACTGGATCCCGAGCCTTCACGTTCACAGGGACTTCCTGTCCTCGGATCCTCGCCCGCGCTTCCAGCATGGATACCCCGGAGGGTCCTAATGTCATGCGTCGGGGCTCGGACGACGTGTCGGACCCATCTTCCGCCGCGGATTCGTAGTTCGAGGACACAGCTTGGCTGATCCTCGGTGACGACACCGGATCCATAGTGCGCGACCTTTCTCCGGTGATGGACTTAACTCTGGCAAAGAGGTCCCGCGTCGCGGATACTATGAGATTCAGGTCTAGCTCGAAGATATCCTCTGCGTCGAGCACACCAGCTACGATGCCTGACTCCGTAAGCAAACGTAATAGATCTTTGACTGCCACCAACTTGTTCGCCGTTTTCGTTGGTGCTCTCACCGGTTCACTTGGATCTTCGATCTGTCGTGGATTCAGGATCCGCATGACAGGTTCTTGATGCAAAGAATCGCGTAAAGTTTGGTGCCGATACACAAACTCGAGATCCTTGTCGGACGAGCTCGACCTGGACCCAGCTTGGTCTTCTTCCGACTCTGGAGCTTGCATCTTCTTCCGCGTAGTCTTACTCGTTTTCGTCTTCTTTCTCGTTTCTTCGACTAGCGGGGTTGGGTTTAGGTACAGTGTTGGCTTAACCGGTGAATCTGCAAATGCATACCGTTTCGCCTTCACTTTTCCTTGTTTTGTTAGCGGATCTTGACTTGCGTCAAGATCCGCAGGGGTCCCCGAGGGGACCTGGGGAGGATAGAGAGGTTTCTCTTCTAGATCCGGATCCGGATCCACCTCTCTTCCGTCGACAGAGTTCCTCCCAAAACTCCATCGATCCGCGGATCTTGTTTCATTCAGCAGCGTCTTCGTCGATCCGACCTCCGACGACGCCTCTTCCCCTGGCTCAATCTTCACTTGAGCATCTTCTTGGGACTCACGGTGAAATCCCGAGTCACCAAAAGATCCGGGCACGCGCACCATTGTGGTGTAGCGGGATCAGCAAAATCTGCGAGATTGCCGGATCCAGCTTACCAACTGCACCCAGACACCGACTAACGGAGGGGGTCCCCCGATGATCCGTGTTCTGCTGAACTTTCCTCACCTTGTGTACCCGTCGGTAGGGCGGGATCTTGCTCTCTCGGTAACTTCTGAAGAGTTCAAGTGGTGAAGCTTGAGCGTCTTGGCGAGACGTGGGGATGGGGTGGAGCAGCAGTGGAAAATCTTCACTCTGCGTCCGTGGATGGTTCCGAATCCTAAGCGAATATTCGAGCTTATGGATCCGGGGCCTAGATCGTGGATCTGGCCGTAGGGTTGCCTTGCGGGTGTGTTCCCTTGCCTTTGTAGTTCCTTTGCGTCGTACTTGCCGCCTCCTGTGACGGGATCTTGAAAGTTAAGAACCTCTAGGGTGTAACCGACCAAGTAGTAAATTCGGTTAACCTGTCGGATCTGCACAAGTAAAGGAAAAGCTCACTAGGTTGTAGGATCTGGTCAATGTATGATCCAGTTATCACTACCAACACTAGATTCGCAATTCCCAACCTTCTCCGAGCTCGTACGGCCAATGTAGTTCCGGTTCTTGAGGGCAGGAAGGCACTTGCGTGTTACTGTGCAAATAGAAGTCTTTATTTATTGATTTAGTCCCTAGGGTCAAAGTATACACGCAACGTGTCCGGGCCAATGCTCATCTCAGCTACGATTGTTCTGCGAGGCCATATCCAATCCCCGTCGGAACGCCACACGTAGTTGCTCTTCACTTGATGATCCCGTTACGATTCCGTGCCCACTTGTTCTCTAGTTCGTGATCTTGGTTACTCCATAGTGAGACCTAATGCTTGGCGGGCGAAGTAGACGATGTCCTTGTCCAGGGCCAATGTTCACTCCTGTTACGGCGATCGCCCGAGGCCAAGTCCAACCCCGAGACGACTACAGGTCACTTGCTCTCCACAGTGCAAATAGAAGTCTGTATTGATACTTAAGCCTATACCTGCCTGGATTTCTACCTTCTATGTCTTTCACTTGTTAAATCCCTTACCAGGCTCGGCTGCATGTCCCTTCTTTCCTTGACCCATCATCCCAGCTGTATTATCTTCAGATCCACCGGATCCATGGCGTAATCATTATAGTCACCCTATTATGGGTACACTCATCCGGATCCAGGTCGCTTGGATCCACCTCACTGTAATGGTACACTCGCCGTGGATCCGAGCTCTCCAATCATCCAACATCATCTTGCAACCGTCTGTGATCTCCATGGTCCCACGAAAGTTCGAGATCCACTACCTCTGTAGCGGATCATGCGACGTTGTGTGCCATATGACGGAAGAGTCAGGCGGTGATCGGCAGAAAGAGTGTCACTCGGTCACGTCGGACTCGAGGGGCATGACGGATGAGTACGGCCGAACGAGCGGATACGAGTGCCCGGCTGGCGCTGGGCTGGGTTGTGGCTGGTTGAAGTTCTGCCAGACGGTCGCCGTCAACGACGAAGTGACACTGGCGTGCGGCTAACAGAGGATACCGAAAGAAGCAGTCAGTTTGGATTTTGCGACTAAGGACGGAGACGAGCTAAAGTGAGCGGCGGAGTACGCGGACAGTGATCGAGGAGACGGACGTGAGCGAGAAGACGGACGTGGGTGTGAGACGGAACTGAGTGAGGAGACGGAGGCGTACGAGTCGTACGTGAACCTTAAGTACGAGGTGATGGAGAAGGCAACGAGAACGAGACGACAGATCCGCAACCAGCAGTATCGTCGGAGGCGACGACGGCGAAATGCACTGCGGCGTCTATGGTGGAGACGGCGGACAATCCAGAGGGAGCTACGCTGCAGCGCGGGAGCAACGATGGCGGTGAACAACCACCAACGGACCGGCAAGCATCTGCAGTGACCACGGAGACGAGTGCTAGCGAGGTAGCGGTGGCTGGAGACGCTGCAGCGGATGCTGGTGGCGTTGGTGACGGTCAAGCGGTTCCTCCAAGCGGACGTAACGGCGATGGCAGCGGCCATCAACGAACTTCGTACGATGGTGCAGAACCTTCACGCTGTTCCAGCTGACGCTGAGCACGAGCATGAACCGGAACGCGGACACGGAAGACGACATTATGCACGACACCGGAGTGGCGACACATTTGGACGGCGACGTAGCTCTGGACGCCCGCGGTGATCACGACGGCACAGTAGCGACAGTGATCGTTCAAGCGACGAAGATGAACGGCGACGGCGTACAACGTCACGGAGGTCGGCGAGGCCCTCACGGCCACCTGACGGAGATGACAGCGGCGATGAGAGTGATAACGATGAGACTTCGGAGGATTCGTCGAGTGAGAGCAGCTCCGAGGAGGAGAGCAGCTCAAGCGGCGACAGCAGCGATGCTAGCAATGGAGATAGCGAGGCGGACAGTGAGTCCGATCGATCGCACCGCAGTGGACGGCGAGGACGACGAGAGCGACGTGAGCGGCACGGAAGACGAGTACGACAAGATGAGCAGCCGCGACGAAAGTGCGTGAAGGAGTTGGAGCTTCCCACGTTCACGCCGTCACCAAAGGTGTCTGTGTCAACTTGGATCGACCGAAATGATCTGGCCCTTAAAGGAGCTAAAGAGTCTGGACGAGGAAAGTGGACGGACCGCGAGCTCTACTTCATCATGGGGAACAAAATGATGGAGAATGCAGCAAGTTGGTGGGTCAATATGGATCGACGGCTACCAGAAAGCAAGCGACAGTGGACTTACCTGAAGAAAGCGCTGCTGCGGCGTTATGGCGAGCGACTTGACAAGTCAGCAGCGGAATGGCGTGTCAACAGCAGGAGGATGTGGCCGGGAGAGACGTACGCCGATTATGCGGCGGTACTCCGGGAAGTGGTCGGCAAGAACCGAGTAAGCGAGCGCGTCTTACTAGCTCAGTTTTACAGATGCCTTGATAAGACGACAAGGAAGCTGGTGCAGCAGAAACCAAAACCGAAGACATTGGAGAAAGCTGTAGCCAAGGCTACGAAGATAGATGATCCTATGGAGGATGTGGCGTTAGGGATGACAAACATCGGGCAGGCGTGGGCAACTGCACCCAGTCCATACCTGATCCCCATGGCAGGGACGATGGGTCAGACCATGGTGATTCCGGGCGTCGCCAGTGCAGGACTGCCGTCCGGTATGGCGTCGATGGCGGGACACGTCAACGTGGCAGATGGCGAGGCAGGGAGCATTTCCCGCCACCTAAACTTGCAGCCTGTCCGTCTGTCAATAAGTCCGTCCGGTTCCTTTCTTGCTGCTTTTTCCTGCCTTTTCGCATGGCTACACTCGGCCTTTCCAATAGAGTTTCCTCCCATCCTACCGACCGCGCCTATCTTTCTGACTTGACCTTACTATGCCTAAATTACAATTATGACCAAAAAGCGGACACAATTAACTCGCGTCCTGATTGGGCAATACCTGCCGACCTGCGACACTGACTGGATCTGTCGCACGATCAGACCGCCTCTCTCCCTCGCGATTGGATGTGATGTAAACATTTTTACCGTGTACGAAACGCATCGATTGGTTGCAAACAGCCAGGCGAGCTGCGCAGATGATTGATTATTGACATTTAGCTGCGCAAAAAACCTGTCGTATGTGCATCAAATCGGGCACGCTAACCATCGCCTTTTTGTAGGAGCTTTGCAAAGATTATTTTTTACTTCTCCTGCCACTGTCAGCGTGCAAGAAGGCGCGCGGCTGCACGGTCATTGCGCTCTCTGCTCCCGTGCACCGCCTGCATGCGCGCACGGTACATAATTGTTTTAGTCAATTTATAAAGAATGTAAAATATGTATTTGTTGGAAAATTTGATATTATTATTATAGCACATAAATAGTAATATTATAAAACATTTGACTATTTTGCTTTAAAAAATTTCACCCTTACAGTACCGTGCTATTGGCTAATATTTGGACGCAAGTAATTGGTTTAAATAATATAATTTGCTTACTTACTCACAGTTTGTAAAATGGTGAGCCCTACGTGCAAGCAATGCGAGGCGAAGATTGACCCGCTTCTGCTGAGCCCGCAGCGGTCTACGACGGATGCCCGGGCGCGCTGCGTCGGTTGCGGGAAGCTGCAGTACGGCTACACGTTCCGTACAATCAGCGGACGGGGCAGCGTGCGACACTGTATTGCCTGCAAGAACGGCCCAAAAGCGGTTAAGTTCTGGGAGGAAAAGCTTCCACCACCTGATTCGGCCGAAGTGCGCCGCCAGGAAAGCCTGGCGATCGTTAAGAAGGCGATGGGTCCTGACTGGTACCCCAAGAAGAAAAAGAGGCGCAGCCGCCCTCGCAAGCTGACCGCCCGAAACGCCAAGTACATCGAGCAAAAGAAGCAGCAGAAGAGCAAGTAATTGGTAAATATACCCTTTTAGGCCCCCATTTTCCTACCTTTTTTGTATATATTTTGTATATTGGCTACAGTGCGAGGCTTGGAGCCGCACATACGTTAAGCTGACTATGGCGCTACCAAGCGTGTTGACGCACCTATAGAGCGTAGCGCGTTTTATAAAATAACTAGCACGAGGTATGTACTGTGTACCTATGCAAGTTGGCCGTCTCTATCTGCATACGCGTCACCGTAGATGGTACGTACACTCGCTCACGTGGGCATACGCAAAACCATGTTATCTGTACCATCAGCCCTTATAGCGTGTATTGCACTAATTGGCGCTCACAATTTAAACCACAGTATATATTGAGTGGGAACTACGTGCGACGAATGAGCTGCTGTTTACATAGATACTACCACTGCGTGACAGTGCAGACCGTACAGATGGACGTGGCAAGTCGATGTGTCTCAACGCAATATTGTACTTTGGTGTCCTGTCCATAATGACCGAAATAAGAGCTCGGTTGAGTCGCGGATGACTATAAGGTGTGCCCGCCTCGCGCGTATATATCGCGTTGGCTACTGCTAGCAGACGCGCGTTCAGCATACCTGTATCGCTGCAGTATGGCCTATGTCCAGTTAGTGACCTGCTTGGTCATATAGACTGACACATCAGAAGCGTAAGCACAGAAAGCTAGCACGACGACGCAAATGCACCGAGAAAGCGACAGTGGCCCTATGCATATGCTCTGGCTATCACGAGCACGTGGTATATACATCTTGCGGGATAAGGACCGGACACATAAAAAAGCACGCCGAGCTGATAAGTAGGCAGCGAAAGTACTTCATTTAATGTACATGAGCTACTATTCGATTCAAGTCTAAGATGTATACGATCAGATAATCATCCTACAGTCATCTGGCTTCCTATGTTCGGCATACATATTGGAACCAGTAAATGCCACTCGGAAAGGATCTACGCCACTCTGTCAGTCAGTAGCTACGGAAATAAGCCAGTAAGAACGTCAGCTATGCACGTAAGATCAATGTATGCGGAAGATAGTGGATTGCCCTTCAGTAATATCATAAAGAGTTCAGCGGAACAATTTCAAGGCATAATATTGGTGTTTGTGGCGCCCATCGGCAAATACTACCTGAAAAAAGATATCTCACGCGAGGAGCCGACCAAACCGTGCTCTAATAGACCGTCGCAATCAAAGATACGGTGTCGACTGCCTACGTGCAGATGGTAGATGTTTGAGTAGGATATTTACTCCAGGTAACCTGGGATTCCTCACCGATGTATGCCAATTTCGAAGCATCATTGATACTGACCCGTCTTCTGAACAGCATATATTAGCTTTGCAGCCACGCGCGCTTCCGATTCGTGTCATTTTGGGCGCAAAGCGCTCAAACGAGATTATAGACAGAACCTTTCCGGGTAAAATGGTGCTCTTCTTGCAGATCACGTTAAACCCTGGTCGTGTCTACCATAACATGTGAGCACTAAGGATACTGTGTGCGGTGTTGTTTTGAAACGTACAGTAATATACGTAGATCACAGTATACATGTACTATATGTTGCTTCGCTTTGAGTAGAAATTCTAAACCCACCGCAGCGCAGCGGAGGTAGTCGGCCCTCTCTACACCAACCAACCATGCCCTAGCGTCCGCGGAGCGGACGCCCAGACCGCTAGTGGCGCTCTTTACGAATCCGCAGGGGGTCTGGAACGACTACTCTGGGACTTGGGACGTACCTCCTAGCCACGTCTGGAATGGGAAGTGTTGGGTCGAGACGAAGAGCAGTCGGAAGAAGTCGCAGGGACAACAGCAGTCAAACCGGAACACACAACGGAAGGACGACGGCAGCCAGATTCCAGCGGTGACGAGTCGGATGCGAAGCCTCCGCGCAAGAAGACAAAAGCGGCGGTGAAGCAGACGAAGGGCGTGTCGAGCCCAGAGCCGGCGGCTCGACAGCACGAGCCACCGACGTGCTTTAGCTGTGGCGAAGTGGGGTATATGTCGTCAAGGTGTCCTACGGGTCCGAAGTGCTTTGCATGCAACAAGTACGGCCACATTGCGCGTGACTGCACCGACAAGGAGGCGAAGAAGCGGAACGACGAGTACATGAGAAACCGCGAAGAGAAGCCGAAGCCGGCGGAAAACTAGGCGCGGGCGCAGTGAGGGGACTACAGCGTCCGCCACCCACTAGGGATCCCCAGCGAGAGGTGCAGTCCAAGATGAGTGCGACGACAGAGGTGAACGGGACGCATACGGCGGTATTGACGACGTCGGGGACGGATGAGGCAAGTGCGATGGTAACGGCGGCGACGCCGAAAGAGGACGAGACGAGCGTGACGTCGGTGGCAACACTGACAACGGACGAGAATAATGCAAGGAAGGGAAGAGTTGCTACTGTGCGAACGGTAGTGGCACACATGAAGGACGACGAGGAGACGCGAGACACCGAGCGTGCCCAGACGTACCTGACCACGGTGCGACCTGAAATGGCATTGGATCGGTTTGTACGTGTACCTGAAGTTAGTAAAGATGCGAAAACGCAGAAAAGCGCAAGTGAACGACGATGGTCCGGAGAAGGCGAGCGACGTCGGCCTGGGGAAGGTGCGAACGCGAGCGAGATCACGTGGGTAATGACGGTACTGGTGGTATCGGACGACGAGGGAGACGACGTCACACGGGAGCGAAGAGCAAGACGGAAGACGCGTAAGGCGGCTAAACGCTTGCAAGCCAAACGAGCTGGAGAACGGCCACGCAGTCACAAACGTGACGCCAACGAGGGACTGAAGTGTGTGTCTGACGAACGCAGAGTGGCACGAATTCGGGACGAGAAGTGCGCCATGCAGGCACTCAGTGATAGACGGGTGTCTCGTGGGGATGGCGTACGCGGTCGGGCTGACAAGGAAACAGCGCGCGTGAGCTTGGTGCAGCAACGAAGGTCGAGCGATGAAGAGTGCAAGACCGAGTCGGAAGACGTGGAGTTTATCGGCGCCGACGATGGACTGCCCGCGGCGAACATGGAGGTTGACAGCGTGCAAAGGAGCGTGAAGCTGGATAGTGGAGCGAGGTATACAGTCGCCGGTACGGAATGGATGAAGTTCGGAGATCAGGTGCAGCAGGATGCACCCGTCGACTTTGTGGAGGGCACTGGCGGCTTCTTATTAGATGTGATTGGTGTATGGCGCTTTGACATGCGCAACGTGTTCGGGGAAGTAATCACTGTGGACGCGTGCATCATATCGGGCTGTACGGACGAGTTCCTGCTGGGTGTTGACTTCATGCGGAGCCATGGGGCTACGATGGACTTTTGCGACAATGAAGTACGGTATCGCGAGAACGGCAGACTGGTGCTTATCCCATTCAAAACTTACGACAAGAGCAGTGGGGCCAAGGTTGCAGCAGTACGGATGGCACGGCGGACGCCATTGGGCGGAAGTACGGTCACTCCGGTCGAAGTAGCGGTGACGGCGGAGGACGGTGAGCGTGGCATCTCCGTGTCCACGCATCACACTGGCTCAGTAATATTAGCAGCTACGGTAACTCACGTGCAGAACGGAAAGACGTGGGCCCCCGGCTATCAACTCTGGTAATGATGAAGTGAAGTTGCCTTCGAAGAAGCAGTTAGGAACGTGAATTCCGTTAGACGAGAGTATGACGGTGATAGAAGTTAATGGTGGTCTGCAGCGGGAACGACTACGCACTTGTTTGCGAGAACTGGGCGACGTTAATGTGCCATTAGTTAACGAAGACGAGGTGAAAGTTGGCGAAGACGATGCGGAAAATCGGCAGTTGATACTAAATTTATTGAGGGCATACCGGAAAACGACCGAGAGTACGGGAGATTGCCCACCGGCAACTACGTTGAACATCGAGCGCCATATCGACACTGGAGATGCAGCTCCGATCATGCTAAAGCGACGACGAATGGCGCAAGTGGATGATCCAATTGTGGAGTCGAACGTGAAGAAGATGTTAAGTGCGGGCGTCATTAAGGGGGGGGGTGACGGCGCGTGGGGTTTTCCTGTTGTTCTGGTCCGCAAGAAGGACAAAGAAGTGCGGTTCTGCATTGATTACCGTGCGCTCAACAAGATCACCAAGAAGGACGTGTACTCTCTTCCAAGGATCGACGAGACGTTGGAAGCTCTTGGAGGTGCGGTGTTGCTCACGACGTTAGACCTGAAGGCGGGCTATTGGCAGATTCGAGTTGCGGAGGCCGACCAAGCGAAGACGGCTTTCACGACGAAACAGGGCCTGTACCAGTTTGTCAGGATGCCGTTCGGGCTAACGAACGCTCCTTCGACGTTTCAACGGATGATGAACAGTGTTTTGCGAGGACTTACGTGGCTGACTTGTTTGGTTTATCTGGATGATATCGTGATTTTTACACGCGGTGGCATCGAACGACATGTGGTTAAAGTGGCATGCGTGCTCAAGCGACTAGAGGCGGCAGGACTGACACTGAAGCTCAAGAAGTGCGTATTTGCAACACGTAAGATGAAATACTTGGGGCACGAGTTGAGTTCCGATGGTGTACGGCCCTTGGAGCGACTAATTACGGCGGTGCATGAGTTTCCCAAGCCTGTGGATGCAACTGAGGTCAAGCGATTCGTTTACTTGGCCGGATATTATCGACGCTTCGTTAAAGGATTTGGTGCCCTTATGGCGCCTATGACAAAGCTTTTACGTAAGGAGGCTGAGTGGGAATGGACGGAGACGCAGGAAGCGGCGCTTAAGCACGTGAAGACGGTTCTCACGAGTAAGCCGTTACTCATTTACCCGAACTTCAGGCTACTGTGGTGTAGCGGGATCAGCAAAATCTGCGAGATTGCTGGATCCAACTTACCAACTGCGCCCAGACACCGACTAACGGAGGGGGTCTCCCGATGATCCGTGTTCTGCTGAACTTTCCTCACCTTGTGTACCCGTCGGTAGGGCGGGATCTGCTCTCTCGGTAAATTCCGAAGCGCTCAAATGGTGAAGCTTGAGTGTCTTGGCGAGACGTGGGGATGGGGTGGAGCAGCAGTGGAAAATCTTCACTCTGCGTCCGTGGATGGTTCCGTATCCTAAGCGAATATTCGAGCTTATGGATCCGGGGCCTAGATCGTGGATCTGGCCGTAGGGTTGCCTTGCGGGTGTGTTCCCTTGCCTTTGTTTTTCCTTTGTGTCGTACTTGCCGCCTCCTGTGACGGGATCTTGAGAGTTGAGAACCTCTAGGGTGTAACTAACCAAGTAGTAAATTCGGTTAACCTGTCGGATCTGCACGTGTATAGGAAAGCTCACTAGGTTGTAGGATCTGGCCAATGTATTATCCAGTTATCGCTACCAACACTAGATTCGCAATTCCTAACTTTCACGGAGCTCGTACGGCCAATGTAGCTCCGGTTCTTGAGGGCAGGAAGGCACTTGCGTGATACTGTGCAAATTGAGGTCTGTATTGATATTTAAGCCTATACCTGCCTGGGTTTCTACCTTCTATGTCTTTCATCTGCTAAATCCCTTACCAGGCTCGGCTGCATGTCCCTTCTTCCCTTGACCCATCATCCCAGCTGTATTATCTTCAGATCCACCGGATATATGACGTAATCATCATGGTCACCCTATTATGGGTACACTCATCCGGATCCAGGTCGCTTGGATCCACCTCACTGTAATGGTACACTCGCCGTGGATCCGAACTCTCCAATCATCCAACATCATCTTGCAATCGTCTGTGATCTCCGTT
>NW_003303570.1:82434-85294 GCF_000142945.1 Phytophthora infestans T30-4 | reverse complement strand
CTCGGGGCGAGAAATGGGTGCCGACCGTAATCCAGGGACCATGGTCGATCACAATACCTCCAGGTCACGAACGTCAGCGACAAGAGACTATTACTGGACCATTATGAGGAGATCGGACGATGGTTGGCGAAGGACGGTATCCCTAGGCGACCTGGATATGTGTCAGTGGGATCCCGCCGCTACAAAGAATGGCAGAATCTGGTGTACGAGGCGACTACCGAGATCGAATCCCTCGGAGAGGTGGAGCTCCCGGCGTAGCCAACTGGCCCCTTGGTGGATCGGCCTTCATATCCAACTCCGCCAAAGATCCTGCAGAGGGATCGACGGGTCGAGATCCAAGCAATAAAGGTTGGATCCACGACGTGGGACGATCCCCAGAGTCGGCCCTTAGATAACGCAGGGTCGGTGGGTGAAGGATTGCAGAGGGCTAAAGCCGAACAGCCTGATCCCGCTGATCCACAAGTGGATCCAAGCTTTCCATTGGATAAAGTGCCTGGATCCCTACCGAGAGTGGCAACACTAGTCAAACCAGAACCGTCGGATTTAAACTCGTTAGAGGACCGACTAGATCCAACTGGTGGTTTCCCTGATACCAGGGTACCTGATCCCCCGAAGACAGAAGGACTGCCAGGCGAAAGAGGGTCGCGGTGTTTGGATCCAATGGTGGATCCTACGAAGACGGAAGATGAGCAAGTCTGCTACCGTGAAGGCGGGGATCTACACGCCGAGGATCTGGGAGAAGGCATGGCGGTGATCCCGGAGGTACCACTGACCACAGAAGAGGTAACGATTGATGATATCCAAGTGGATCCAGGGGCGAATGAACCTGCTGAAGTGGATCGTCTGCGTCAATAAATCTGGGAGAGCCGACATCTGCTGATTGGTAAAGGTAATGCGGGACCGCCCGCTGCCCGCGGAGTCAAATGTGACATCGATGTCGACGCGAAACCGATCGCTCAGAGGTGGCGCCTCAGTTCCGAGAAAAACTATCGGATCTGATTAAGGGCCTGCTGCAAGCCAAGATCATCAGTTTCTCAACGTCCCCGTGGGCATCCCCAGTGGTAATCATCATCAAGAAGAACGGGGTGGATATACGTCTGTGCATTGATTACCGACTAGTTAACGGCCTGACTCGATTGATGGTGTATCCGATGCCTCTAATCAATGAGCTGTTGGAAGATTTGGATAAAGTACTCTGGTACTGTTCTCTTGAGATGGCCAGTGGTTTCTGGGTGGTTACTATGACGGATCGAGCTCGCGCGATATCCGCATTCATCACACCGTTTGGACTGTTCGAGTGGAACCGGATGCCGTTTGGATTGAAGAACGCACCCCAGATCTACCAAGGCCTGATCGATAACGCCCTCCATGGATTCACCCGAATACCGGAACCCGAACAGGGTGGATCCGGGGAAGATCATACGGAAGTGGATCCATTCGAAGCAGGAGAGCCAGGGGATTCCTGGGACCCCGTCTGTGTTAGGACGCAGATCCTATATCGACGACATTCTTATCCCGGCAGAATCGTGGGATCAGTTGTGCGAAAGAATGACATCCCTACTGGAGGCGTGTACTAAATAGAATCTCTCTATCAGCGTGGTGAAGTGCTATTGGGGGATGCGCAAGGTGGATTACTTAGGCCATCGAGTCTCCAAGGAGGGATTGGAGGCGAATCCTAAGGACATGTCTTCGTTAAAAGACTTGTCCTTCCCACAGTCGTTACGGGCGATGCAATTCTTATTGGGCAGTTTGAACTACTACAGTCGGTTCATCGAGGATTACGCACTGTTTGCTGCGGTACTATATGAATTAAGAGAGGTAGATTTTGCTGCGATGACCACTTCAGCTGTCCAGATCAAAATCCAACAAGCTCTGGCCCTGGAGATGTCGGATCCACGAAGGGATCCAAGTAGTACGACGCCAGAAGAGGACCTAAAACAGGAGCTGGATCCACCCCGGGACCAAGGGAAAGAGGCTTCAATCGGGATAGAGACGACGGATCAGAACTCGGAAAAGGTGGAACCTCGGTGGATCCGAGCTCAACACGCATTCGTGGAGCTAAGGAACAGGATCGCGACTACACCCATTCTCCGCCATTTCAATCCGGAACGTCAACCTACGGTGATAGTTTATTCCAGTGACTGGGCAGTCTCAGCAGCCTTGATACAAGAACATGAAGGGATATGATATCCAGTCACCTTCGTCAGCCGAACGCTGAAGCCAAATGAATTGAATTACGGAGCGGTGGAGAAAGAGATACTCGCGCTCCTGCGCGTGTTGGATCTGAATTACAACCTGCTGGTGGGAAGATCCATCCGGATCCTGACCCCGACACTCTACGCTTGTCTGGCTGTTCAAGTCGGCCGGTTTACAAGGACGATTAGGACAGTGGGCAGCTTTACTCTCGCCTTGGACACTGGAGATTGTGAAATGTTCGAAAGGGGAAGACGAGATCCTGGGAGTCTTGGCCGCGAGCATCACACCTCGAGCTAAGATGGATGAAGCGCTGACTAGGATCGCTCCTAAGAAAGAACCCAAACGCCGGATCCAGATCCCGATCCCGGCGGTACAAGTGGATGAGGATCTGTACGTCCGGAGTTTCGATGGATCCGCTCGCGTACGACGCGGAGGGGGAGCATACAGCGCAATACGGTGGAGACTGCCCGGATGGGAAGTTGTACGGGCCAGATCCACTTATGCGAAGAGCCTCACCGTCAATGAAGCAGAGTATAACGGACTCCTGCTGAGTTTGAATCTACTGAAGGGACGGTATCCAAAAAGGCTGGTGATTTGTGGGGATTTAAACTTGGTGATCAGACAGGTGCGAGGTGAGATTGACTGCAAGCCCCGCCCTAACACT
>NW_003303570.1:77564-80961 GCF_000142945.1 Phytophthora infestans T30-4 | reverse complement strand
GGCGGCCTTACCCCTTGAGCCTTGCGTTGAACCCCCTTCAAAACCCAATGTCTATATCTGATTGGTCAATTAAGTGGAGTCCGGCCTACTCCCCCATCAACCAATCAGATGATGACACCTTGGCACACACTACCCGTGTGCCACCTTACCTACTTATGTAATCACTAAAGAAATATCTACCTACTTATGTAATTGGAGCTGGGCCCATTACATCACCCTCCTCTCTAAGTTGCGTTTACGCAACATAAGCGCACGGAACACATTTGAAGAAAACTCGAAAGCCGACAAGGCGGAGACATCGGGGACAGCGCGAAGGGCGGCAGCGCCAGCGCGTCGCTGGCGGTGGTAACAAGGGCAAGCCCAGGGTCGACAGGTGCGCCACAAGCTCTGGATGTACTACGAGGACCATCACTGCGCGTCTCGGTTCCCAGGACACACATCGACGAAGTGCCCAGCGTACATGCGACTTAGAAGACTCCGAGCTGGAGGCACTTGGATCACGGACACGAGGAACCTCACGAAGTCGACTTCGTGGCGCAGTGGTCAATGCATGGGGCTTCCAGTCAGAACGCCAGGGTTCGATTCCCACCAGCCGCATTCACTCACGCACACGCGAGTGTTGTTTTGCTGGCAGAGCGAACAGCTTCGAACATCTCGAAGACATGAGACATGTCGACGGAAGTCAACCACTTGAGCAACCCAAGTGAGCACCACGTTGTCGCCACTGGTGTCACCAGAATCAGGTACTTGTTGGCCACCGTGTCGCCGCTGGTAATCGAAGTCATTTCGGCGCAGTTGTAGCGTGTCGGGTTGGCAACTAACTGGTTACCGGTTCGATGTCGCCAGTGGTTTCTTGTTTTCATTCTTGCACTGACAAGCTGTGTCAGTGCTCGCCGCGGCTCACGCCGACGTTGCACGCGTCGGAGCGCGACATCGTTGTCGCCTCCTCGTGCGGGTCGTTCTCGTGGCCTTTCTCGTTCTCGTTCACGGTTTCCGCGGGGTGACCCGCGGAATTCTTCTTCTCAAGCAGCATGGTCTCATACTCGTGGACCACGTCCGGAACGTCGCGGAGAAGGTTGGCGCGGGGCTCCCACGTATCATGTTCTGGGGGATAACCGAGCCAACGTACCAAGTAGCAGCGCGCGGTCGGAACCGCGTGAGGAACACGACTACGGACGTTTCGTTGAGCGGTCGAGCTGTGGAGATCTTCGTGGTCAACGATACGCTCCACGATCCAGCGCGCATCACCCACCGAGTCAATTATTCGGTGGTGGGCCTTCACGATGATACGGCGTACGCCCTGTACGTTCAGGGCGAGGTGGAGGCAGCTTCGAAGCGTGCGTTGGACGCTCAGGCTGGGGCTGAGCGGGCGGAAGATCGTGCCTGGCGGGCTGAGCAGATCGCGTCGGAGCTACGTCAGTCGAATCGGGAGCTGTTATCTCGCCTACGGGGATTGGAGATGCATGTGCTTGGCTCTGCCCAGCAGGGAGATCGTCCGCGAGAGCGGGCGCCAGGGGCTGATGACTTTCTGGCGCGTCAGGCTCGTCGGGCTGGTCGCCCGACGCATGCTCCGTCTGCTGGCTCGAATCAGGAATCGTCGCAGGGAAGTACCGCTTGAGTCGCCCGACGTAAAACGTCGGGTGGAGTCTAAGTGACGACGGGATGTCCAAGGTGTACGCGTCGCCCACAGCCTTGGTTACACGAAAAGGACCGATGAAGCGTGGGGCAAGTTTGTTGGCGCCGAGGTTGGTCACGGCGGAAGCGCGGATTCCCTCGGTCGATAGGAGAACGCGATCTCCTATCTTGAATACATTCACGTTATTTCGACCGTGCTTATCAGCTTGTTCCTTTTGCTTGTCCGCTGCGTTCTGCAGTGCGTGGCAGACGAACCTTGCGATGGATTGTCTTTGCATGACGAACTCCGCAACTGCCGAGCGATCGGCAGGAAGCACCGAGAGTTTCGGTGTATAGTTTGCCGTGGTAACTTCTTGCTCACGAATCTTGCTGCCTGGATCGATCAAGTTCTGCGACGTCCATCTCGTTATCGGAGATGCAGTATGCCGAGGAGGCTCGATGGACTGCTTGGACGGAGAACGAGTCAGGGCGTTCGCACTGGCTACACCCGAAGATAACCCTGAAGTCGAGTGCGCCGGCAGGCTTGTTGACACCGGTGAGGCTACCGGTGCGTGCTGAGACATCGGTTCACGTACCGGTGATGACCACGACACGGACACGTTGTACCTAGAGCTGAGCGCAGCTTCAGCATCCATGTCGACCGAAGGAGGTTCTCCCCCACCAAGGGTGGAGCCGCCAGCATCCGTGGGGTGACCCACGGCGAAAAGTGCCGGAACACGTGGGTGGCGAGCGTTGTTCACGAAGAACGGCGTCATACCCGTCGAGGAGTGCTCGGCGTTGCTGAGTGCGAACTCGGCTAGCGGTAGGAACGAGCTCCAGCTCGTGTACGAAGTTGCATAGCTGCGGAGAACATCTTCAAGGACGCGGTTGACGCGTTCTGTTTGTCCATCCGTCTCTGGATGTGCCGCAGTCGACATCAGCCATTTGGTTCCCAAGATCTCGAAGAGGCGTGACCAGAACGCGGATGTAAACCGCGGGTCGCGGTCGGACACGATGGACTCCGGCAGACCGTGGTGACGAAAAATCACGTCGACGAAGTGGGCCGCGGACTCTTCCGCGGTGATTGAGGCTGCCACCGGAACGAGATGGACCATCTTGCTGAAACGATCGACGAACACAGGTACACCCGTGCGCCCGGCTGTATCGGGCGGAAGACCGAAGATGAAGTCCATCGAAATGGAGCGCCAGGCTTCCGTGGCGACCGGAAGAGGGCGCAATGGGGCCTGAGACGTTGAAGACGGTTTGACTCGCTGGCAAGTTTCACATGTGCGGACCCACTTGCGTACCCACTTGTACATGTGCGTCCAATAGAAGTCTCTCGACAGAGCCGCGTACGTCCTCTCGCGACCGAGATGTCCTCCAGTCGGGGTGTCATGATACTCGTGGATTATGCGCGCACGTAGATCAGCGTCGTTTGGGACGACGACTCGAGGTCCATCGAACCTGTCGATGCTGTACTTGAGCAGATTGCCTTCCAGTCGGTATCGATCGATCTGATTCCGCGTGGTCTTTGACAGGGCACTTAGCGTGTCACTACTAGGAGCACGCAGGTGCTTCATGATGGCACCGTATATAGGGTCATCATCGTACGCTGTGGCAATCTTGTCGCCCAGCGGGAGCGTGGGCGTGGTCAACGTCAAGTTGATGCCTGACGACACGCAGACCGCACATTCTTCGTCGTCCTCATCAGCCAGCTGATGTCCTAGCGCTTCACGGGGATCGTAGTCCGGACGCCGAGACAGCGCGTCGGCGAGAATGCTAT
>NW_003303570.1:52315-63365 GCF_000142945.1 Phytophthora infestans T30-4 | reverse complement strand
GGAATCCACTTGATCCCTGCGCCGGAACGTCCACTGTCGTGTCCGCTCCTACTTTCTATTAGTCGTGCTACGGCTACTCGCTGCACTGCACCAACCTCGTACTCGTCTTGCTCTACTTTCGTAAAGACTTCTCGTCTGCTTAACTTACGCTAAGGCTTCCTCGTTTGCTCAACTTACGCTAAGACTTCTCGTTGCCACTCGTGTCCTCAGCACCAGCTAGCTCTTGACCTGCTACACCGACTCGGCCGCTCCAGCACAGACCCGGAATCGCTCACTTAGCTACTTAGGAGTACGCCTCAGGCGCCTTCTCTTCCGTTGCAGCCGTCAGCAAACTTGGGGACCCACCTGGTCTCCTGCTCCGTCACCTCGTTTGGTCTCTCCCTTCGCCGCTTGCGATGCCGCACCAAGCGCTCTCCACTGATACCTCGTCCACTCGTCGTCCCCCTTCCACGTCAGCCCCTTGTCGCCCGTCGACTCAGGTCCTCCGCAGGCCTCGTACTTAAGGTTCACGTACGACTCGTACGCCTCCGTCTCCTCACTCAGTTCCGTCTCACACCACGTCCGTCTTCTCGCTCACGTCCGTCTCCTCGATCACTGTCCGCGTACTCCGCCGCCGACTTTAGCTCGTCTCCGTCCTTCGTCGCAAACGCGATACAGTCTGCGCTCTTCGTCGCAAAATCCAAACTGACTGCTTCTTTCGGTATCCTCTGCCAGCCGCACGCCAGTGTCACTTTGTCGTTGACGGCGACCGTCTGGCAGAACTTCAACCAGCCACAACCCAGCCCAGCGCCAGCCGGGCACTCGTATCCGCTCGTTCGGCCGTACTCATCCGTCATGCCCCTCGAGTCCGACGTGACCGAGTGACACTCTTTCTGCCGATCACCGCCTGACTCTTCCGTCATATGGTACACATCGTCGCATGATCCGCTACACGCCTTCCTCCACCCCAGAGTCTTCCACGACTCTGCCGGCAGTGAATAACTCGTCGTACTCCACGCTTGAGACCCAGTACAGTTCATCGTCTGTCAATACTCGCTGTCCCCGTTCTTTCGGCTGCAGTGCGTACTCAAGTACGTAGTGTCCTGCCTTGTTCCTTCGTCTTCGTCGTCGTACTTCCACCAGGAGGCCACTCGTGCTTCTCCACGCAGGCTCTCCATCTGTCGCTCTCGTCTTACGCTTCTTACTGTTCCCACCCGCTGCAGCATGTACAGATGCCGTCGTTGCTCGAGCAGCCGTTCCTGTTGCCTCGACATCACCTTCTTCCGTGTTCTGGTCTTCATACTCGAGTTGCTCTGCGATATCTTCCGCCGCTCGCTTTAACAAGTCCGCTGGGTAATTGTACGTGATCAGGAACGACACGTGCGCAATAAACCGCTCAGGCAATCCGTTCTGATCCTCGCGCTCAATTAAGAAATTCTCATACCCCACTGGCTCGATAATCTTCATCGGCCCTACCCATTGATGCACGAACTTGGTTGCTTTAGGTCCTCTTGGTGGCCTGTACATCCACGCGCGATCGCCTGCCACAAACTCACGCCGATTCCTTACTTTGTGGTTATAATATCGGGCCTGACGTAGCTGTTCATGCCGTCGTGCACGCTCTGCCACCTCGTAACTACTTCGCATGGCTGCCAACAATCGGCGATGGTAGCCCGTCAATTCGCCGGCTTCCGTCACGCCGCTCTCACTTAGCAAGTCGTTCGGACTTCGTAATCGTCTTCCCATCATCAGTTCATTTGGAGATAACGCCACCGTCGAGTGCCGCCCTGCGTTGTATGCGTACACTGCGAAGGACACCCAAGTCGCCCAGTCGTCCTGCGCGTCTGCCTGCATGTACGTAGAGACGCAATCTTTCCACGTACGATGAAACCTCTCCACTAAACCGATCATTTGAGGTCTGTAGGGCACAGGATTCACTTGTTGTGCTTGCAGCAGCGCTACAAGCCGCTCAATCACTTGCCCCGTGAGCTCCATCCGTCAATAGCTCGCGAAAGCTACCAAATCTCAACACAATTTCTTCCATAAGAAACCGTGCCACATTCTCCGCCGTATGCCGTTTGACCGCCTTAGCTACTGCGTATCGAGTCACATACTCGACGGCCGCGATCACGTATCGTTTGCCGCCTCCAGCGACAGGTAGCGGCCCTGCCACATCAAGCGCCCATCGATCTCCAACGTCACCGCCCCGAATACTGCGTAGTGGTGGAATAACTTCTCGTGGCTTGGACTTGCGACTGCCACATTCTTGGCATCCCCGCACCCAGCGTTTCCCCTCGCGTCGTAAGTCCGGCCACCAATACCGCTGTGCGATTCTCTCGTAAGTGTGCGGCGCCCGTAAGTGGCCAGCCCACACTGAATCGTGATGCTTTTTGAACGCTACGGACCACAACTCCGGAGGCAGCAATACCCGTAGTCCTTGCGTCGTCCGCACCAATACTCGCCCGTGTCGAATCTCCGTCTTCATGCCTCGGTAGTCACCCGCCTCCACCGCTCGTTGCACTAGCCGACTCCGTTGCTGTGCCTTGATGATCAACCCATCTGTCATCTGTAGCGTCTGTGGTTCTTGCTCGCCCGCTTGACCCCGTTTCCGTGCCTTTAACGCCGCTGACGCAGCGTTCAACCACTGTTGTGCACTCTGCACTCCGTCAGGTCCACGTATGGGGAACACAGGTTCCTCCGTATCACTGCTACACGTCGCCATCGTTGTCGATGCTCGCCCCGCTCGTGGTACATCCGCGACTCGTTCATCTTGATGCTTCGCTGTACTCATACATCGTCGTCTCGCTGTCACAGCCGCCAGTTCCACCTATCGCGGCCGAACTGCTTGACCATCGTTCGCGGCTGCTGCTGTCGCCGTCACTTGCGTCTCCGATGTCGCCATGCGTCGTGCGTTAGCGTCACTCTTTGCCGCTGCCGCTCGTTCCTGATCCGCCGTCAGCTGGAACCGTACGTGGTGTCGCTTTGGTCGCATTGCTAGACCGCCACCACTCTCTGCTTCACCGGCTCGTCGTGCCGCCCCATTCGCCCCTCGCGTCGCTGAAATTGCTGGCAGCCTCGACACCACACCCTCGTGCAGTCGAGCCTCCCCCGCGTCGTTCAGTTCTTCGTGCCCGTCCAGTTGTCTCTCGCCTTCCTTCGTCCTCACCGTTGTCGGCTCCGTCGCCGACCTTGCCGCCACACCACCACCTGTAAGCTGTCTACCCACAGGTTCTGGCCTGGTGGCACCGGCATCAGCTGCTGTTACGTCTTCTGCGTTCGGACCCGGTGCTTCTGATTGTTGAGTCTCCGCCAACCGCTGCGCTGCCTCCAGTTGCCGCCTAGCCGCTCTAGTGAATGGACGTGCCGCATCCGTCGTCGCCGACGGGTCGCCCGTGCCACGCGCCTTCCCCAGCTTGGATCCCGTTACTCGCACAGGCTGTCGCGCACCTGTCGCGCACCTGTCGCCGAGTCCACCACCGTTACCGCCACCGCCACGTCCTCATTCTTCGCTGCCGCCGTCACATGCTCATCCGCCCTAGCCGTCGACGTCTCTAGCTCGTGCATCTCCGCCGTAGGAGTCACTTGCTCGTCCGGTGCTACGTCAGCTCGGGTTGCTGCCGCCAGGCCCGAATCGTCGTCGTCTCTATCACCCGGTGTGCGAGTCACCATTGTTTCTGTCGCCGCCTCAATATCCGTCGTAGTCGGCATCGTGCCGTCCGTTGTCTGAATTATTGCTTCGTCAGCTACCGTATTACTCGTCACTGCCGCCACGCTTCCGTCTGCCGTACGTCTTCTCGATCGACGCCGACGCCCAACTGCTGCCGCCACCTTCGCGGGTGCTCTCGATAAAGCATCGGCCACGACATTTGTACTGCCAGGACGATACTCCACCTCGAACTCAAATTCCTGAAGAGTTAATGCCCACCTGTGTAACTTGCCGGTCAGATTTGGACTGGACATCAACCACTTCAACGCAGAGTGATCAGTCACCACAGTAAACTTTCGTCCGTACAGGTAGGGCCGGAAAAGCTTGATTGCCCACACAACTGCCAAACACTCAAGCTCTGTGATGCCGTAGTTCGCCTCGGTAACGCTGTTCACCTTGCTAGCATACGCCACGGGCTGCCAGCCCTTGCCATGGTCCTGCATCAAGCAGGCACCAAGACCCACCTTACTCGCATCAGTCACTAAGCGGAATGGTAGTGTGGTGAAGTGCTTTCTCAGAAATAAGAGAATGGGCCTGACGCGGGGTCACTATCCCAAATCAGTGACAATTTCAAGTGATTATAGAGGATTTGGGTTGTTTGGCACGGGTGCAAGTTGCCTGTGGATTAACCATGACGAGCGGCACCCCGTATGAAATGACGATGGATCTGGTATGAGCGATGTACGGGAAGGCAAGATCCACCAAGACTTATCTCGGATCCACCCTTACCTGGATTCACTTAGGTGGATATGGGATATACTATGTACCAGTGGATCGAGTGTGGATCCTATGAAGGAATGGTGGTAGGTGCCATCCGAAGGTGGATCTAGTAGCCACGGCTAACGAGAAGTCAGGATCCACCGCAAGGTACCCCGGATCCCATACTTCCGAGTTCGGGTCCAAGGAGGGAGGATCCTGCATAGAAGGACCTGGATCCAGGGTACAGGGATGAGGGATGCAGTGGATCTGGAACTTTCGTGGGACAATGGAGATCACAGACGGTTGCAAGATGATGTTGGATGATTGGAGAGCTCGGATCCACGGCGAGTGTACAATTACAGTGAAGTGGATCCAAGCGACCTGGATCCGGATGAGTGTACCCATAATAGGGTGACCATGATGATTACGTCATGGATCCGGTGGATCTGAAGATAACACAGCTGGGATGATGAATCAAGGGAAGAAGGGACATGCAGCCGAGCCTGGTAAGGGATTTAGCAGATGAAAGACATAGAAGGTAGAAATCCAGGCAGGTATAGGCTTAAATATCAATACAGTCCTCAATTTGCACAGTAACACACAAGTGCCTTCCCGCCCTCAAGAACCGGAACTACATTGGCCGTACGAGCTCCGTGAAGGTTAGGAATTGCGAATCTCGTGTTGGTAGCGATAACTGGATAATACATTGGCCAGATCCTACAACCTAGTGAGCTTTTCTTTACACGTGCAGATCCGAAGGGTTAACCGGATTTACTACTTGGGTATACCTAAGAAGCTCTAAACCCTCAAGATCCCGTCACAGGAGGCGGCAAATACAAAAAAGGGACACACAAAGGCAAGGGAGCAAACCCGCAAGGCAGCCCTACGGCCAGATCCCAGATCTAGCCCCTGGGTCCACCAAGCTCGTATATTCGCTTAGGATCCAGTAACATCTACGGACGCAGAGTGACGATCTTACCACTACTGCTCCACCTTATCCCCACGTCTCGCCAAGACACGCAAGCTTCACCACTTGAACGCTTCGGAAGTTACCGAGAGAGCAAGATCCCGCCCTACCGACGGGTACACAAGGTGAGGAAAGTTCAGCAGAACACGGATCATCGGGGGGCCCCCTCCGTTAGTCGGTGTCTGGGCGCAGTTGGTAAGTTGGATCCAGCAATCTCGCAGATTTTGCTGATCCCGCTACACCACAATGGTGCGCGTGCCCGGATCTTTTGGTGACTCGGGATTTCACCGTGAGTCCCAAGAAGATGCTCAAGTGAAGATTGAGCCAGGGGAAGAGGCGTCGTCGGAAGTCGGATCGACGAAGACGCTGCTGAATGAAACAAGATCCGCGGATCGATGGAGTTTTGGGAGGAACTCTGTCGACGGAAGAGAGGTGGATCCGGATCTAGAAGAAAAACCTCTCTATCCTTCCCAGGTCCCCTCGGGGACCCCTGCGGATCTTGACGCAAGTCAAGATCCGCTAACAAAACAAGGAAAAGTGAAGGCGAAACGGTATGCATTTGCATATTCACCGGTTAAGCCAACACTGTACCTAAACCCAACCCCGCTAGTCGAAGAAACGAGAAAGAAGACGAAAACGAGTAAGACTACGCGGAAGAAGATGCAAGCTCCAGAGTCGGAAGAAGACCAAGCTGGATCCAGGTCAGGCTGGTCAGACAAGGATCTCGGGTTTGTGTATCGCCACCAAGCTTTACGCGATTCTTTGCATCAAGAACCTGTCATGCGGATCCTGAATCCACGACAGATCGAAGATCCAAGTGAACCGGTGAGAGCACCAACGAAAACGGCGAACAAGTTGGTGGCAGTCAAAGATCTATTACGTTTGCTTACGGAGTCAGGCATCGTAGCTGGTGTGTTCGACGCAGAGGATATCTTCGAGCTAGACCTGAATCTCATAGTATGTAACGGGGTTACATGGTGTGGAACACACAGGGGTACGAAGTACCCGTAGAGTTAACAAACTCTCAGTACATAAGTTGGAGAGTTAACAAGGTCTCTCAGTACGTTGGCTGAAAGCCACACGTTATGCATTTGATTAGGTTTAACTATGCTAGATAGTTAAAGAGATACATTTACCCCTAGGCGGCTTGGCCGCAATAATAGTAAATAAATCACTTCTGGTTTTGAAGCATAAAAGTTAAGGTGTTAACTTTGAGCCCTGGTCTTGGGCTGTAAGTGTCCTTTGGATAAGGAACTTAGTATTAGTGACTCTTTGAGTCGAACGTCTTCCTCTGACGCTAAAGCTACGGCAGCCCCGCTGCACTTGGTAGCACTTGTAGTCAATCCCGCTCCTGAGTCGGTTGACTATATCCTCTGCGAGGATGGAACACCCCGTGTTCGCGAATTTGCCCCCGGCGCAGCAGGACGCGCTTACTAAGCTTATGTCCTTGCTTGGCTTGGAGGGCGTGGCTCATCTTGCATCGCAAGGTCCAGAGGCGGTCACTGCCAGGCTGGAATCGTTTTCCCGCTACGAGAACGCGCTCTTGGAGCATGTCCAAGAGAAGATGAGCGCCGCAACGGCGGCGGCGTCGATGACGCGTGAAGAGTCTATGAGACTGAAACCGCTCATGGTGAGCGTAAAAACCTTCGAGGGGAAGGATGTAGAGAATCTCCTTCTCTGGACCCGTGAGGTCGAGATGGCCATGGGATCGGCCCTGCTCCAGTCTGAGCATCAGCGCGTGGCGCTGGCTATCTCCAGACTTGGAGGTCGCGCTCGCGAATGGGCACTAACGTGCGGCACGTCTGTTGACGCTGCATTTCCCACTTGGGATCAGCTGAAGCAACAGCTTTCGCGCGTGTTCGCGCCGCCTAATCAGGCGTACCGTATCCGGTCAAAGTTTCTTGCTACCCGCCAGGGCAAGAAGGATTTATTGGACTATGTCCAAGAGTTGAGAACTCTTATCGCCGGAATGGCGGCGGACCCTCTTCCGGAACTGGTCAGCGTGACCGTGTTCATGGAGGGACTTCGTGTGAGCGCAGCTCGAACGGAAGTGTTCCGTGTACACCCTAACTCTTTTGAAGAGGCGGTGGATGTTGCATTGAATGCCGAGCACAACTTCAGGTCGGCGCGACCTGGTTGGAGCGCTAGTAGCGCAGGCTCTTCGAGCGGTCCAGAGCCGATGGACCTCAGCTATGCTGAAGATGAAGAAGCGGAGCTTCTTGCTGCGGAGCAGCGCGCCGGCATCCGCCGATGCTTTGTGTGCAATAGCACTAAGCACTTGAGGGTCTATTGCCCTCTGCGCAAGAAGCGCGAGGCTCCGGCGAGCCAACCCTCCGGGTCATCGCCGGGAAACGGCAACTCACAGTAGGCGCGGGGCGGCCTACTGGGGAAGAACTGAGTTCTGTTGTGCCTCGAAGAGGTAGAGGGCAACGGGGCTCAGCCCCGAAGAGAGCTGAGCTCTCTTACGAGAAGAGTGTGTGCAAGCCGGGCTTGCTGGTCGTTCAAGCGAACGTGAAGGGCTTTGCAAAGCCATGGAGAGTCTTGATTGACTCGGGAGCCTCGGGCTACTACGCCCGTCGCTCCACCCTAGAAGGGATTCATCTGTATGCTGAAGCACTGGAAGTGCCCACGAGAGATACGATCTCTGTCCGTCTCGCGACGGGGACACTGGTAACTGTGTCGAAGGTCTCTGTCGACCTTGGAGTGAAGTTTGAGAACTTCGATAGCGTGGAACGCTGTTTGGTCTTAGACCTGGATGCGAGGTATGACCTCATCCTTGGCATGGCATGGCTGGAACGCCATGAGCCATGGATCGACTGGAAGTCGAAAACGCTGGGTGCGTCGCACCCTGCTCCTAGTGGAGCTTTGGTGAGTCATGAACCCACCTCTGCCAGGGAGCAGAAGCGCTTTTGGCGCGCGCACGAGGCCGAGGCGGCCGTAGTGCTGGACATTGGTATGTCCGAAATTGTTAGCAACGAGGTTGCTGTTTGCCCTGAGGGCGTACGTGGTGCGGCACGTTATCCGCTGAGCGGTGCAGGTCAGGTCAATGACCAACTGCTGGGTCCTGGTGAGGACGAGCGCGGAGTGGCGCGTAATCCACTGAGTGGTACGAATCTGGTCGATGACCTACCGCTGCGTGACCCGAGGGTCGCGGTCGACTGCGAGTCGAGGCACCATGGGCGTGGCCCAGGAGATGCAGGTGAAGTGACACCTAGTTCACTGTGTGAAGGTCAAGAACCTCTTGGCTTTCAGCCGAGTGTCTTGCGAGACACTGTATCCTCTTCGAGGAGTGATGGTGCTGCTGCACCCGGTGGTGGTGACGGAGATGTCGCCACACCGCCCTCATCCGGCCGGGCTCGGTCGCGGAGGGAGAGGAGAAGAAGACGCAGGGCGTCTGTGACGTCTTCGACGTCGGACGATGTGTCCAACGTGACGAGCGGTGATGCTCCACGTGATTGCTGTGAACAGCTGTATACACTCGTGAGCGGAGTGACGGGGGAGGTAGAAGGCGATATCAGCCTTGATACTCTGCCCGCTGCAGATGCTCTGCTAGAGCTGGACGAGATGTCCATTGCCGAGTTCGGCGAAGCCTTAAAGGCAGGCGAGCTAGCCGAGGTGGTCTTGCTGGGACCTGAGGAGGAGTTGAACTCCTCATCCGTCGTGGACGACGCGGTCCTAGAGGACACCAAGAAGGCGCTGAGCGCAAGAAGTGGATCGGCGATCCTCAAAGATCCTTCGGATCCCTTCTACCCGGTGGTGAAGGAGTATGGAGACGTTGTCTCAAAAAGACCCACCGACGGGCCTGCCTCCGGATCGAGGCGTGTGTCATGAGATTGACCTGGTTCCTGGAACCAAATACTGCGTAACAAGGCAATGGCCTTTGCCGAGAGAGCAGTGTGACGTCATTGACGCATTCTTCCGTGCGAAGCACGAGGCAGGGATGGTGCGTGAGAGTAAGTCTCCGCACTCGACACCCACGTTCTGTGTCAGAAAGCCGAACGGCAAGTGGCGCATTGTTCATGCTTTTAACAAGCTAAATGCGGCCACTATCCCGGCGCAAACGCCGATTCCTCGCAAGGATGTTCTGCAGAAAAACATGGTAGGCTGTACGCTGTACAGCGCGCTCGACTTGGTCGATGGCTACTACCAATTGCTCATGAGAGCGAGCGACATTCCGCTGACAGCGGTGAGTACTCCGAGCGGTATGCTCTGGGAGTGGCTGGTGATGCCCCAGGGGCTGTCGAACGCACCAGCAACGTTCAATCGTCTTGTGACGCAGCTGTTTAGGCCCCATCGGGCGTACGCTCAAACGTACTTTGACGATATATTCGTCCATAGTCGTGCCGAGCACGGAAAGTCAGACGTGGATAACCACATTGACCACTTGCGAGCGGTGCTCGAGTGCATGCGCACTAATAAGTTGTATGCCAACTTGGACAAGTGCGTCTTTGGCGCGGAGGAGATACCTTTCCTCGGGTGCTTCATTGGGAAGCGTGGCTTACGGGCAGATCCCGCCAAAGTCAAGGCCATCGTGGACTGGCCGGTTCCCAAGAACCAAAAAGACTTACGCAAGTGGCTAGGCTTAGCCAATTACTTGCACAAGTACAGTGCGAACTACGCGGAGATGGCTCGGCCATTATCATATCTCCTTAAGAAGAACGCACCATGGTGCTGGAACGTCGAGCACGACGGAGCCTTTGAGGCTGTGAAGGAGAGCCTTCTCCAGGCTCCGATCCTTGCGCTACCGGACCCGGATAGTCCGTTTAGCGTCGTCTGTGACGCCTCCGATTTTGCAATCGGTTGTGCTTTACTACAAGCAGACGCCGAAGGGCGTGAACGCGTGATCGTATTTGAGTCTCGCCAGCTCAAAGCTGCAGAGAAGAACTATCCAGTTCATGACAAAGAGCTACTTGCAATGAAGTATGCTCTAGTCAAATTCAGGGTACACCTGCTAGGCTCTAAGCCTTTTGTGATCTTTACTGATCATGCGTCGTTACGCACTGCGACACAGTCGCCTCATCTCTCTCAGAGAATGGCAAGATGGCTTTCCTTCTTTGCCGAGTATAACTTCGAGGTGAAGTACAAGCCGGGGCGGCTTAATGTAGTGGCCGATGCGCTCTCGCGCAGGCCGGACTACGAGTTAGCTCATGTCACGACAGTGATGTCGTCAGTGCCTGACTTGATACGCGGAGCGTATGCACAAGACGACATGTGCGTAGCGCTGCTACGGGCTCTTGGGAGCGAAGAGTTTAAAGACTCTGACAAGGAATTGTCTGGGCGCTTACGCGCGAGGCTGCATCGATACTCACTCGATGGCGGCCTGCTGTACTACAGCACAGACGCTGAGGATAACCCTCGTGAAGTCGTTCCTCATGATGACGATCTAAAGTATCGAATCCTCTATGAGGTTCATGATACGCCCGTGGGCGGGCACTTAGGTCGGGAGAAGACCTATGGCTCGGTGAGCTCGATGTACTGGTGCCCCAAGATGTATAAGTGGGTCGGCACCTATGTACGCACGTGTGAGACGTGTCAACGGACAAAGTCCGCGCCGAGCACGGCAGCGCCATTGGCGAGTTTGCCTGTCCCCAAGGGATGCTGGCAGTCCATGAGTATGGACTTTGTGTTTGGCCTTCCCAAGGATAAGGCGGGAAACACAGGTATAGTGGTCTTTGTAGACCGATTGAGCAAGATGGCTC
>NW_003303570.1:49317-52215 GCF_000142945.1 Phytophthora infestans T30-4 | reverse complement strand
TACTACGGGTAAATCCTAGCCCGTTTGGAGGCTGAAAAAGCCAACCCTGTGGCAGATGTTGTCATTTTGGCTTCTCTTCCATCTGCTCAAGGGTTGAAGCAGGAGGGACTGACACTTCCCTTATCCTGAAGCGGTTAACGCTGACAAGCTGAACCCGGACTGGTCGGACGCTGAAGGCAACTATTTCAGCACAAGTGCATCAGCGCTCGGCATCGCTTATAACACCAAGCTGGTTAAGACGCCGCCAACATCTTGGGAGGATCTGGCCAAACCGGAGTTCAAAGACCAGGTGAACATCCCGGATCCATCGTTGTCCGGTTCGGCGCTCGACTTTATGACCGGTTATCTGAGTGCTAAAGGAGATAGCGGCTGGTCCCTGTTCGAGGATTACAAGAAAAACGGCGCAGCTATGGCAGGTGCCAACCAGGAAGCATTGGACCCGGTAATTACGGGGGCTAAAGGCGTCGTAGCCGCGGCAGTGGATTATATGACCTATAAGGCTAAAGCTAAAGGCGAGCCGGTTGACATCGTCTACCCGAAAGAAGGGACCGTCATCAGCCCGCGTCCGGCAGCGATTCTGAAATCGACCCAGCACGAAGCCAACGCCAAGGCGTTTATTGATTACCTGTTGTCTGACGAAGCTCAAAAAATGGTTTCCGACGCCGCTCTTCTGCCAGGACGTACGGATGTAAAAGCTGAAAACCGGGCCAATCTGGATGAAATTCCTCAATTTAAGGTGGACTGGAACTGGATGAACGAAAACGGTGCAGACATCACTGAGAAATTTACACAGCTGTTTAAATAACATGATGAAAGCCTTGAATGCCTTGTCCCTAAAATCCGCCAGGGTCTGGTCCATTGGCTTGGCCCTGCTGGTTCTCACCGTAATGATTGTTGTTCCGCTCGTTGAAATCTTTATTCAAACCGTGTACCGGGATGGGGAGCTGCAGTGGTCAGCTCCTTTCCGTACGCTGGCGAATTCCGGATTGGCCGGTGTAATGTTCAGCTCCATTTGGCTTGGCATCTGTGTTATAGCCGGTACCACTGTCCTTGCATTACCCCTGGCCTGGATCATGACTGCTACACGGGTCGGCCGCTGGAAGTGGCTGGACATTGTGCTGCTCATTCCTTTCATGACGCCGCCTTACATCGGGTCTATGGGCTGGATTCTGTTTATGCAGAAAAATGGTTACCTGGAGCAGCTTATCCCTGCTTTCTCGCGTATTACGCCTTACTTCTTCACTTTTGGCGGTATGGTGCTGATCATGAGCCTTCATCTGTTCCCATTTCTCTATCTGCTGCTTCGCGGCGCCCTTGAGCGGATTGGAGGCAGCATGGAAGAAGCGGCAGCTGTAATGGGAGCTCCGTTTCTGTACCGCTTCCGCCGGATTGTGGCATCGCTGCTGCCGGCGTCGTATGGACGCAGACACCGTTCCGGCAAGTGCTGACTCTCCCCGCGAGAGCCCAGCTGAGGCAAGGCCTCCTCCTGCTCTGCTCGATGAGCATGGTGAGCTCCACTTTCACGTGAAACGCCTTGTGGCGTGGCGTAGACGCCAGGGTCGTACCCAGTACTTGGTGAAGTGGAGGGGTTACCCTCACTCACAGAACTCATGGGAGTTTGAGGCTATCCTCCGGCAAGATTGCCCTGACGTCGTTGACGCTTACGACCGGGCACATCATGTGCCGAAGCGCCACCATGGCGTGCGACAGCGTCGCCAGGCGCTGGGCGCCTCCCACTAGAGTAAGGAGCGATCAGGTCAGTAG
Organism: Phytophthora infestans T30-4; assembly: GCF_000142945.1. NCBI lineage: Eukaryota > Oomycota > Peronosporomycetes > Peronosporales > Peronosporaceae > Phytophthora > Phytophthora infestans. The sequence continues at coordinate 50,451 of NW_003303570.1, read as the reverse complement.
TTGAGCTCAGGCTCTGACCAGTGGCTGCAGCAGCCAGCTCGTACGTATGAGCGGTGCTCGCAGCGGGAGCAGGAGGTGGAGAGACCTCGTAGTGTTAGGGACATGGTCCCGAAGGAAGCAGGTGCTTCGTGTTGTGCTGAACAAGGTTCAGGCACAAGCGTCTCGATAGACGCATAGTTGTTTTGAAACAACTTGCTCGATGAGCATGATCCAAATGTGGATGCGCTGTAACAGCGAAAGTGGTGTCCCGCACGGGGATCGAACCACTGGCCTTTGGCTTGACAGGCCGGAGCTCTACCATTGAGCTACAAGGGCGATGCCCGTACGTCAGTCCGAGAACGGACTACTCATGGTATGAGAGGGCTGCGCCCGGGTGGATTTGAACCACCGACCTGTGGCTTTCAAAGCCAGCGCTCGACCACTGAGCTGAAAGGGCGTTGCCCTTAAGCTTGTCCATTCAAGGACAGCAGTTCATGGAACGAGAGGGCTGTGCCCTGGCGGGTTCGAACCACCGACCTGTGGCTTCCAAAGCCAACGCTCGACCACTGAGCTAAAAGCGAATTGCTCTTAAGCTTGTCCAAGCGTGAACAATCGTTCATGGAAAGACAGGGCTGTGCCCTGGTGGGCTCGAACCACCGACCTGTGGCTCTCAAAGCCAACGCTCAACCATTGAGCTAAAAGGGTGTTGCCCTTAAGCTTGTCCGAGCGTGAACAATCGTTCATGGAACGAGAGGGCTGTGCCCTAGTGGGTTTGAACCACCGACCTATCGCTTGTGAAGCGAGTGTTCAACCGCTGAGCTGTTGTCGACGACTCGAATGAGTCAAGAGCATTGCTCTAAGCGGTTTGCAGCTCTTGGAGTAGGCGCGGAGCGCGAGCGTAGGTCTGAGACCGCTTGAGAGCAAGATGCGCGCTGCGCTTGGAGCATTGGGCCGTGGGCCGACGACGAGAAGTTGGGCATCAACGATGCATAGGCGTTTGTGAGCTCACGGAGCTGTACAACGCTGGTGTGAGGTGTAGTAACCTCCGCCGTCTTAACAAGACGTGACCTCGCTGAGGAGAGTTTCGAGAACGGAATGTTCTTATCTTAGTGGGGGAGAGTGTAACGGGGTTACATGGTGTGGAACACACAGGGG
>NW_003303570.1:45278-48241 GCF_000142945.1 Phytophthora infestans T30-4 | reverse complement strand
CAGCATCCAGGACGGTTGGTGTGACGTGGATATTTTGCTGTGATCCATCCTTCTTGCATCTTCCCCGACGCGGGGATAAGGTGGCTTGGTTTCCGGGATCCGTATCCCGTCAAGCCAACTTGGAGGATCCCAACCTCCATCGCTCAGAACCCACGAGCCTATTGGAAGCCTTGCGAGAGATCGACGAAGCCGAGCCTTGGCGTATCCAGTTTCGCGGGGACTTGAGCCAGCACCCAGGACGCCAGATCCAGCGTCTAGTGGGCCAGTTCTTCAACGTTCAGCCCAAGACTACCTGATCCTCATCACTCTTTGACGCCACGCCCCCAGTTTCAGTCTTCGTGGATTCATTTCGTAGCAGTAACTAGCGACTGGAAACTGGGTCGAGCTAGCCCTTTGCATAAGCTATCATAATCCACACTCTCTTACTTGAATATGTCTATAACATTCCCTCGTTGGTTGAGAAATCTAGTCCGGGCCTTTCAGTGTACACCTGGATCTGGGCAGGATCCACCCTTTCAGTGTACACCTGGATCTGGGCAGGATCCACCCTTTCAGTGTACACCTGGATCTGGGCAGGATCCACCCTTTCAGTGTACACCTGGATCCGGGCGGGACCCACCCTTTCAGTGTACACCTGGATCTGGGCGGGATCCACCCTTTCAGTGTACACCTGGATCTGGGCGGGATCCACCCTTTCAGTGTACACCTGGATCTGGGCGGGATCCACCCTTTCAGCGTACACCTGGATCTGGGCGGGATCCCGGATCCGGTTGGATCTGCGCCTGGATTTCATCCGAATCTAGCGCCAATGACCCAGGTCAGTATAGTTGGGGCCCTTGAAAGCTCGTGCTTGAGATCAAAAAGGACTCCTCGCACGTAAAACGTCACTCTTATGCATAACCATTCACTCCTTCCTCCTAATCCACCCTTCCCCTGTGGATTCGTCTTCTCTTTCTTTCCGATGTGACCAACTCACATCAGCGATCCTCCTCCTCCTGGCCCATACCCTTCCTGTGGGCCCTTCTTCATCCTCCCATCGACATGACCAACTCACATCCATGGGTCCCCTCCCTACTCTTCTTCATGAGACTGCATCACGCCGAATCTGTTACGATTTATTGAGGGTTGCTGGTCTTGGTACTGTGTACCAGTTGTACCCATTAACCGGTCAACCTGAACCGGTCCAATACGATCCCGCTGTGATTATGGTACGTTGTTTATGCCACCAATGATTGGACGAGTAGAATGATTGGATGACCTAGGTAGTGAGGACAGTGTAAGCCCCGATAAATCAATCACTTTCGAATCTTCCTTCTTCCGCTCAAGTGCCTTCACTCCGGTCTCCGCACCAAGTGCAGAAGTCACTCCGTTCAGTCCCAAGCTTCGTTCCAACACCTCTACACCGTTAACAGGTTATGAGCCCAAGCACCATGTCCTCGGCCCATGAAGCCTCGACCAAGGTCACCATCGACAAGTTCAACGGTGACAACTACGCGACGTGGAACCGCTACATGCGTGGCGTGTTTCTAACCAAGTCGGTATGGCACGTAGTGAACCGGGAAACGACGCCGAGCTTCACGAACATCCGGACCAAGGACGACTACGTCAAGGCGAGCAACATTGCGTTCGGACTGATGTTGCTCCACATGAACGCGGACTACCATCACGTGGTTGATGACTGCGAGGAAGCGTGGGGCGCGTGGACGCGCTTGAAGACGCTGTATGGTGGGTCGCAGAAGGCTGGTCGCATCTACCTGAAGCGCCAACTCTTCAGCATGGAGATGTCGGAAGGCGGCAATGTCTTGCATCATTGCAATGAGGTCCTCAACATCAGCGCCAAGCTCAGCAGCACCGGCGCCAAGATGGAGGACGAGGATGTGGCGATCTGCTTACTGCGAAGTCTCCCCAAGAGCTACGAGAACGTCGTGCTCAATCTGGAGATGAGCAACGCAGAGCTGCGGTCGCAAGACGTTGTGAAAGTGCTCACAAACGAGCACATCAAGCGACAAGGTGAGAAGACGGCGACGGTGAAAACTGAAAACGCGGCCAAGGCGTTCAACACCGACCGAGAGTCTCGCCAATGCACGTACTGCGGGAAATTGGGGCACATGATTGACAAGTGCTGGACCAAGCAGAAGGATGAGGGTCGAGGTGCTCGACGCGGCGGCAACGGCCGTGGACGCGGAGCTAACAACATCCAGTGGCGAAATGACGGCGACGATGACTACGACTACGATCGAGTAGCGTTCGCGGTTTCCCTGGAATGTGGAGTATCGACGAACAAGAATGTGTCTGGAATGTGGGCGGTCGACAGTGGTGCCACACACCACATTTGTAACGACAAGTCCAAGTTCGCCAATCTCATCGAGCGCAATGAAGGCGAACTTTCGGTGGCCGACGGGAACAAGGCGGCTATCAAGGGTGTGGGGACCATCGTGGAAAGAGTGGTCCTGCCCAACGGCGCCGAGCGCGAGATCGAGATCAAGAACGCGCTCTATGTGCCTAACATGAGCAAGAATCTGCTTTCAGTACCGCAGATCAACAAGAACGGAAAGTTCCAGGTGGTGTTCGATGGCACCGAGATGCACATCTCACGCAAGGACTCGAATCAAGTGGTGGCATCGGCGGATCTCGTAGATGGACTCTACTGGCTTCGCACGCTCTTCGATCCGCAAATGCGGTGACAACTGAGGACGTCGACTGCATGCGCGTATGGGTCACGCTCCAGTCGAGTGCTTCGCAAGATGTCGACACAGATGATCAAGACGCGAAAGCACCTTCAGCTAGCGACCAGTCTGTGTCGCGCTGCAGCAGCAGATGTCAAAACATCCTAGCACGTGACAGCGTCGTACGACACTCGAGTGCTCCCTCGACATGCGACCTGAGAAGCTCGTTGGGCACAGATTGTATGTCGGACGAGCACGTCTGAGGTTCTTTCGCATCGAGGAAATGTCAGCGATCCA
>NW_003303570.1:40598-44315 GCF_000142945.1 Phytophthora infestans T30-4 | reverse complement strand
CGTTTCGTTGAGCGGTTCGAAGCTGTTGGGGATCTTCATTGGTTCAAACGATACGCCTCCACAATTACAGCGCGCCGTCACCCACCGAAGTCAATTATTCGGTGGTGGGGCCTTCACGATGATAACCGCGTACGCCCTGTACGTTCAAGGCGAAGGTGGAGGCAGCTTTCGAAACCGCGCGTTGGACGCTCAAGGTTGGGGCTGAGCGGGCGGGAAGAATCGTGGCTCGCGGGCTGAGCAGATCGCGTCGGAGCTTCGTCAGTCGAATCCGGAGCTGTTATCTCGCCTACGGGGATTGGAGACGCATGTGCTTGGCTCTGCCCAGCAGGGAGATCGTCCGCGAGATCGGGCGCCAGGGGCTGACGGCTTTTTGGCGCGTCAGGCTCGTCGGGCTGGTCGCCCGACGCATGCTTTGTCTGCTGGGTCGAATCAGGAATCGTCGCAGGGAAGTACCGCTTGAGTCGCCCGACGTAAAACGTCGGGTGGAGTCTAAGTGACGACGGGATGTCCAAGGTGTAGGCGTCGCCCACAGCCTTGGTTACACGAAAAGGACCGATGAAGCGTGGGGCAAGTTTGTTGGCGCCGAGGTTGGTCACGGCGGAAGCGCGGATTCCCTCGGTCGATAGGAGAACGCGATCTCCTATCTTGAATACATTCACGTTCTTTCGACCGTGCTTATCAGCTTGTTCCTTTTGCTTGTCCACTGCGTTCTGCAGTGCGTCGCGGACGAACCTTGCGATGGATTGCCTTTGCATGACGAATTCCGCAACTGCCGAGCGATCGGCAGGAAGCACTGAGGGTTTCGGTGTATAGTTTGCCGTGGTAACTTCTTGCTCACGAATCTTGCGGCCTGGATCGATCAAGTTCTGCGACGTCCATCTCGTTATCGGAGATGCAGTATGCCGAGGAGGCTCGATGGACTGCTTGGACGGAGAACGAGTCAGGGCGTTCGCACTGGCTACACCCGAAGATAACCCTGAAGTCGAGTGCGCCGGCAGGCTTGTTGACACCGGTGAGTCTACCGAGATCTGAACCGGCGGGGGTCTTGGCCAGTGCGAGCGGCAGTGCCTTTGATAGCTTCGGACACGTCTTCGGTCGATACGCAGGCTGGTTGTCCCCAGTGTGAGATGTACACAGCGGCTGGGATGTTTGCAGGTAGATTCATCCTAGCTTGATGGAGGATGAGAGCTCCAAACACGGGGCACATAAACTGGTGGCCCGGAGTACATCGCGCTAAGTCTGGCAATTCAAGAAGGCAAGTGGATTCATCGCCTACTGTGCGAGATATTAGCAGCTGCCAATGAGACTGGACCCGACCTCAAGATCCAAGAAGACAACCAGTCGTGCATCAAGATGATAAAGAATCCTGTGAACCACGGCCGCGCCAAGCACATCGACATCAAGTACCACCACATCCGCGATGAAGTCAAGCGTGGTGAAGTCAAGCTCGAGTATTGCGAGACTTCTGTGATGCTGGCTGACATCATGACGAAGGCGCTCCCAGGGCCTCGTCACATGGACCTAGCAGCGGCTCTTGGTATCCACGCGTGTTCGCATTGAGGGGGCGTATTGAGGGTTGCTGGTCTTGGTACTGTGTACCAGTTGTACCCATTAACCGGTCAACCTGAACCCGGTCCAATACGATCCCGCTGTGATTATGGTACGTTGTTTATGCCACCAACGATTGGACGAGTAGAATGATTGGATGACCTAGGTAGTGAGGACAGTGTAAGCCCCGATAAATCAATCACTTTCGAATCTTCCTTCTTCCGCTCAAGTGCCTTCACTCCGGTCTCCGCACCAAGTGCAGAAGTCACTCCGTTCAGTCCCAAGCTTCGTTCCAACACCTCTACACCGTTAACAATGGATCATATCCCCTCGTTGCCCAAGTCGTTCAAAGGAAACACAGAATTGTTGATTTGGGTGGACTTGTTTACCGGATACGTGATAGCCAAAGCTAGTGCGTCTAGAACTGCGCAAACCATTGCTGAATCGTACGAGGAGTGCGTTTTCCGAAGATTTGGTGCTAGCGAAATGATTAGGCATGATCGGGAGCCAGGCTTTATGTCCGATTTCTTTCGAGCATTCAACCGGATCCTAGGGCAGCGACAGCGAGCAACCATGGCATATCGTCCCCAAGCTAACGGATCGGCCGAGCGCATGGTGCAGACAATCACGAGAGCACTCAAGATGTATGTCCAGGATTTGGATCAGAAGGATTGGGATGAGTACGCAGAGCGGCTTCCCTTCGCGATGAACACCGCCCAAGACAGGATCCGGGGTGATACACCATTTTACTTGGTACATGGGTGGGATCCCAAATCCACCCTGGAAGCGGCAATCAGTTTGCAGCACCAAGAAGAGGAACCGAGATCCAAGGCGATGGCGATACCAAGTCCAGAAATACTACCGGCAAGCTAGATCCCAGGTGAACGAACGACTGCGGAGTGCGATACAGGATCGAGCGGATCGACACAACGAAGACGCCCGTCCGCATCAAATCCAAGTGGGATCGCAGGTGTGGCTTTATTTGGTTCGAGTGAAAGAGGGGTATGCCCGCAAATTAGCCCACCTATGGCATGGACCGTTCCGGGTGAGCGAGAAGATTGGAGAACATGCGGTAAAGCTGGAAACGGCAGGTACCGAATACCGCCTGTTCCCTGTGGTACACGTATCCAAGCTGAAGTTGGTCAAAGAATATCCGGATCGGCCGCAGATCCGTCTTTCAGTGGATGTATCCGACCGCGTGGATTTCGACGAAGTCCTCCTACCGGAAGATAGTTGGAATGTGGATCTCGAAGACGACGAGTTCGAAGTCGAGAGAATCACCGATATGAGGTCGGGGAAGCGAACTAGATACGGACGGATTTACCGTGAATTTCTGGTGTATTGGCGTGGATATGACGAACCCAGTTGGGTAGACGAGGCAGATCTGAACTGTAGAGCATTACTCTATGATTTCTTGAGGGATCGTACGAATCGTAACAGATTCGGCGTGATGCAGTCTCATGAAGAAGAGTAGGGAGGGGACCCATGGATGTGAGTTGGTCATGTCGATGGGAGGATGAAGAAGGGCCCACAGGAAGGGTGTGGGCCAGGAGGAGGAGGATCGCTGATGTGAGTTGGTCACATCGGAAAGAAAGAGAAGACGAATCCACAGGGGAAGGGTGGATTAGGAGGAAGGAGTGAATGTTTATGCATAAGAGTGACGTTTTACGTGTGAGGAGTCCTGCTTGATTTCGAGCACGAGCTTTCAAGGGCCCGAACTATACTGACCCGATTGAACCTGGGTCATTGGCGCTAGATCCGGATGAAATCCAGGCGCAGATCCAACTGGATTCGGGATCTCGCCCAGAATCAGGTGTACGCTGAAAGGGTGGATCCAGCCCAGATCCAGGTGTACGCTGAAAGGGTGGATCCAGCCCAGATCCAGGTGTACGCTGAAAGGGTGGATCCAGCCCAGATCCAGGTGTACGCTGAAAGGGTGGATCCGGCCCAGATCCAGGTGTACACTGAAAGGGTGGATCCAGCCCAGATCCAGGTGTACACTGAAAGGGTGGATCTAGCCCAGATCCAGGTGTACACTGAAAGGGTGGACTAGATTTCTCAACCGACGAAGGAATGTTGTAAGCATATTCAAGTAAGAAAGTGTGGATTATAATAACTGTATGCAAAAGGCTAGCTCGACCCAGTATCCAGTCGCTAGTTACTGCTACG
>NW_003303570.1:32907-37725 GCF_000142945.1 Phytophthora infestans T30-4 | reverse complement strand
CAGGCCGACGACTGGACGAGAATTGGAGGCTACCAACAAGATTAAGGAAGCGAAGCAAGTAGGAATTGAGAGTTCAGGTGAGCTCATGCGGCGCTTGCAATGAATGAATCCGTTGCCGGCGACGACGACGATGAGAATGACGACGGCGAGGAGGACTCAGATGCAGCTAGCAAGGTGGGGCGTAAGCGTTCTGCTCAACTAGGAAGCGCTGAAAAAGGTAAGATTACCAAACGAGAACGTTTGGCTGTTGTCATGGATGCTCTTACGGACAGCTTGAAGTCGCCTAGTGAAGATGGTGGAAATAAATACGAGTTCAAGGCAAAACGATAAGCGTTTGAGCAAGACCAAGCTGAAAAACAACGTCTTCATGAGGCTACAGAATCAGAAAAACGCCGTCAACATGAGCTGGACCTTGAAACTCGCCGCCAAAAAGCAGATGAAGAACGTGAAAAGAGGATGTTTGACTTCCTCGAGTCAGTGTTGATGCAGAAAAATCTACGGAGTAGCGATGCCCAGGTAGATATCAATTGGCGGTGGACTTAACCCGAAAACATGGAAACATGGTGATGACGGCGTTGCGCTTGATCGTCTGACATGTGCAGAGCGCTGGGTATGGTCATGGAGGAACGTGAACGAGTGGAAGCCTGTCTGGCGTCTGGGGTGACAGCCGGGGACTCGGCCGAGGATCAGTCTTCCAAAGTACCGGTGGACGCTTACACGACGGCTCACGGTAGAGGCAACATTGCAAACGAAGCCTCGGTAGCACGTCCACATGAACTACGGAGTCCGGTAAACGTTGTACATACCCCAACTAGTGTTCGTTTCAAGTCTGGGGTGACCACGGAAATGACAAGTAACAGCACTGGATTAGATGGAGTCACCAGTTTCGACGAAGTTGTCCCGGCCTTGTGCGCAGCCAAATTTGAGAAAGAGTCATCGGTGGTATGTGCAGAGGATGCAGACATCGCGCTGAAGGTGGTGAAAACGGCACCGAGTGTTCGTTGCGAGATTGGTGCGAATGCCGAACTGTCAAGACAACGGCCGACCGAGGCACTGAACAAAAGTCAACAGCCCAATACGTCGGTTGCCTGCGCATTCAAGATTGCGAACAAACACTCTGCAGGTGGCCCAGAGATGGGAAACCAGAATGGGAAGGAGATGGACCCAGTACCGAGTGTTCAACTCAAGGTGGATGTCGAATTGGAGTCAAGAGAAGGGTCCGTAGCGACTTTGGACGAGACGTACATCTCAGTTGCACGAGTATTAACAACCGAAGGAAATGAAGCAACGGCGAACGCAAGGAATGACTTCTGTGAGCACTCAGCTATCAACATTGGCCTCGAAGACTACGCGAAGGAGTTGGCATTCCTGCCGGACCTTACCAAAGAAATCAACACGACTACAGACTACAATGCGCCCAATGTTGCTGACCCCCAGCTGTCGACCGATCGCAGGGAACGTCTGGTCGCGACGCTGAAGAACCACGAGCACATCCTGATTGCTAGTGGCATCGCACTACCGCCACCAGCCTACGGCGCGGTATGCGATATCGACACACAGGGGCACGCCCCAATTAAACAGTGTGCCCGGCACGTGCCGCTACGATTTCTCGGCAAGCTTAACGAGCTGCTGCGCGCTTTGCTGCGAGCAGGACTGATCGTCTTTTCAGACAGTCCATGGGCATCGCCAATCGTGATCGTGATGAAAAAGAGCGGGCTGGACTTCCGGCGCTGCATTGATTACACGATGGTGAATGCTATCACCGCATTCATGGAGTATGCAATGCCGCTAGTCGACGACCTGTTGACCGATCTCGAGAGCTACCTATGGTTCTGCTCGCCGGATGCTGCAAGCGGCTTCTGGGCGGTCATGATGACTTTGCGAGCACGTAAAGTTTCGGCGTTTGTCTGTGCACTCGGGCATTTCGAGTGGTTACGCATGCCCTTCGGGTTAAAGAACGCGCCGATGATCTACCAACGTATGCTTGACAACGCACTCTGGGGGTTCGTTCAACCTAAAGGAGGCTTGGTTGAATACTCGGAGAGGATGCGTTTAGCTGAAGAACAGGCCAAGGAACGTCGCACCGAGGGTTCGTTTCAAACGAAGTTCGCGGCAGACCGCGAAGCACCGGTGGAGTCCGGCCCTGTACTACAACTCGTCAACAGCCCCGTCGCTGACATGTTTACAAACGGGGAGCCAGACGAATCATCGCTGGTACCCGTGATTGGTCGACGGTCGTTTGTGGATGATATTTGCTTCGGTGGCGAGGATTTCGAAAGCTGCCTGGCAATGCTGGACCGATTGCTGGCACGATTTGCACAGTGTCGGATCAGCATTAGTTTCACCAAGAGCATCTTCTGCTAGCCCAAGGTGGACGTTCTGTCGCATAAAATTTCGCCAGAAGGTATCAAGGCTGATCCGAAGAAGCTTGCGGCCATTACCGAGCTTTCGTTTCCGACGAGTAAGAAGGGCATGCAGTCGTTTCTTGGAGCGGTTAATTACTACAGCCGCTTCATTCAAGACTTTGCGGTCTACGGTGCGGCGATGTACCAGCTTAAGGATGAAGACTTTGCCGTTGAAGGTGGCCTTTCTGTGGCACGTCTTCCCTTCGATAAATTGAAAATGAGTGTTTCACATTGAACCATCCTCAGGCACTTCGATCGGTCGAAGGCTGTTCACGTCATGGTCTTTGCGAATGAATGGGCGTTGAGCACTACGCTAGTGAAAGAACACAAAGGCAAGTTACACCCCGTACGATTCCTCGGTCGTGTGCTAAAGGAGTCCGAGATGAGCTACCATCCTGCCGTGAAGGAAGTTTTGGCGTTACTATTGCTGTTGAAGATCTGTTACGTCCAGCTGGCAGGAAAGACGCTACATGTCTATACACGATTCTCGACATTAGAATGGGTACATAAGTCGAAGTCTTTCTTCGGACGCGCAGTCCAGTTTGCAGTGCTGCTATCGCAGTGGCACTTGAAGGTGCAGCGCGTGAGGGAAAAGGATGTCGCCTTCGCGCAGCTACTGCAGTCAAACATCACGAGCTTCGTCGACCTGGAAGACTCACTCGCGCCGGTGGCACCTCCAAACAAGGGTTCTCCGACTATTTGGATTGACCCAGCGTTGCTGTACGCCGGGAAGTATGCTGACCGGTTCGTGTTATCAGAAGAAAGCGTGCTTCACTATCTTGGATTGAATCGTCGGTACGACCACGGCTGGCAAGAAGAGACCAAGCTGCGGCTTGTAGTACCGACAACGATGATTCAAGAGGTCCTACAGCACTGTCACGACTGGCTGGAAGGTGGACATCAAGGTGTGGTGAGAATGTTCCATCGCGTTAAGTCCGATTTTTAATGGATCGGCTTGTACGCTGACGTGGAGAAGCATGTGAAGTCATGTCCGGATTGCAGCTCGAGTAAAAGCCGTCCGCAGCTTCGTGGATACTCGCCTGGCAATGTATTAGCCGTACGACCGCTCCAGATCATCTCAATGAATATTGTGGTCCCACTACCGAAATCTCGCAGGGGCAACACTGCGTTACTCCTATTTCAGTGCTCGTTCACAGGATTCGTCATTGCCAAGGCTATGTCAGATACAACTGCGCTGAGTGTTGCTCAAGTGCTCGAAGAATGTGTGTACAGACGGTTCGGAGCCCCATCATTAATAAGGCACGACCGCGACCCACGCTTCATGAGCGAGGTTTTCCAAGCGTTCGCAGAGATGGTGCAGTCAAGATCACGAGCAACGTTGAGCTATCGGCCACAGGCTAATGGACAGCAGGAACGCTCGATGAGATCAGTGCTGGGTTCCGTACGAGTGTACGCGGAAGACCCTCTACAGCAAGATTGGGACGAAATCGCGGAGAAGCTGGTATTTGCTATTAATACTTCTCAGGACACTACGAGGAAGGAAACACCGTTCTACCGCGTTCATGGTTGGGATGCGCAGTCGACGTTGCGGGCAATGTCGTCATCACTCAAACAAGGACTCGGCAAGCAGTCTGACGCACTGGCGTGGCGGCGTGAGATCAATCGACAACATGAGGTCGGCCTCACTATGGCCAACGATTATCAGGCTGTAGAAAAGGAGCGAAGGGCTAAAAAGCATAATGATGCCCTGAGTCGACTGGAAAAAGCGGCTGTACCTCAACCAAGTGGAAACGAACACTCGGTGGGCCCTCCAGAAGCTTCGGAAGATGCAGATGATCCTGCAAGAGCCCCACCGAGATCTCGTTTTGAGATTGGGAGCCGGGCGTGGCTGTACATGGGACGCGTCAAACCAGGCCTGACGAAGAAGTTAGCTCATCGGTGGCATTGACCTTTTCGGATTAAGCGCAAGGTGGAAAGGTTTGCGTACGAGTTGGAACTGCCGGACCGAAGTGTGTATCGCTTCTACCCAGTGGTGCATGTGTCGAGACTCAAGGCTGCTAACGAATTCAACAGTCGATCGAGCACTCGATTGGTACTAGACGCGACTAATGAAGCCAGACTCGATTTCGATGAAGAGCTGTTGCCTGAAGATAGCTGGAAACCAGATCAAGTTGCCGATAAATATGAAGTCGAGTCCATCCTCGACGACAGAACACCACTGTCGACGAGCACGGAGCGTGCTGTACGCGAGTTCAAAGTCAAGTGGGTGGGCTACGAAGACCCAACTTGGTAGCCAGCATCCAACTTGGCATGTAGAGGTCTGCTGTACGACTATTTGCGAGCCAGGAAGAGCGAGAATCGGCTGCAGATGGCGCAAGTGGCGGACGAGGACTAGCGTGACTGGATCACGTGTGAACTGTCCACAGGGCGATGCAGCCTGTGGTAACAGACG